>NC_056731.1:1398763074-1399063074 GCF_019279795.1 Protopterus annectens
ATCTGGTCCCATTGATGCTGTGTTTTTTGCTTTGGAGAGGGCGGCTCTTACCTGAGCATCTGAGATGTCAGGGGGGCAGCACTCTACTGGGATAGATATTTGCCCTTTTGGTGGTGAGGGGGGGAGTTTGCACTGAACCTGTCAGCTAGGATGTTGGCAATGTCTGTGGGCTCGGTGTATTTTTTGTCATTTTGGACTAATTCTGAACATATTTGGGAATTCCCACTCAGGTTCCTAATATAACTAAAGAAAGCCTTGTGATTATCCTTAGTGTCCTGTGCAATGTTTCTCTCGAAGCTGGCCTTAGACGATTTTATGAGTGCCCGTAGTTTTTTGCTAATACTGATCAGAGATGCCTTCCCTTTTGGGATTTTGCTCTATCATGTAGTAGCTTCCTCCTTCTATTGTATAGTTTGTTTATGGCTGAGGTCCACCAGACAGGACGTCTGCCTTTGGAGGATTGGGTCTTGGTTTTATTTGGGATTGCATGATCCATGCATTCCTGAAGGTGTTCATAGAATGTGTTTATAAAGGATTCTGCGGTCTGGGCCGTATTTTCCACAGGCCCGGGGGCTTTGAAGGATTTTGCCTCGGTTTTGAGGCGTGTGAAATTTGCTTTAGAGAAGTTTTTCACTGTGGTTTTCTGGGCAGGGGGTGGGGTCGGGATGTGAATATCCAGTGAGATTAGTTTATAGTCTGATCTTACCAGTGAGGGATACACTTCTGGTCTGGAGCATAGAGTCCCCATGTTGGTGATGATCAGGTCCAGTATGTTTTCCCCTCTTGTGGGAGTGGTAACAAGTTGTTCCATAGCATTTGAGTTTATAAATTCTAGGAACCTTTGGGCTAGGGTGTTGGAGCTAGAGTAATGCTCCCAGTCTATGTTTGGGTAGTTGAAGTCGCCCAATACAAATGTTTGGAGAGACCTTCATATTTTCCAGTATTCTCAGGAAGGCCGAGTGGGGTTCCTGTGTTTGGGAGGGTGGTCTGTAGCAGGCTATAAACTGGAAGGCAGTTTTACCCACTGTTAGTTGCACATGGATAGTCTCTGATGCTTCGTGCTGTGCCACAAACCTGGAGGTGTGGGTATCTTTGACGAATATTGATACTCCCCCTCCTTTTGTGGTTCGGTCCAAGTTTTGGGGCCGAAAAGCATGGTATGAGGTATAACCTGGTAGTGCTGGGGTGCTCTCGGGAGCCTTGAACCAGGTTTCTGTTACTGCACAGATATCGATGTTCTCCATGCTAAGGAGAGTTTCGAGTGCGTGCATCTTGAGGTTTAGACTTCTGGCTTTGAGTAGCATTACTCTTAGTTTCTTATCCCTTGTGATACCTATGGAGGTGGGTTTGTCTTTTGAGCCTTGCCTAAAAAAGGCACTATGGGGGTAGCAAGAGCCTTTGCCAATATCCGATAGCCCAGGGGTGACAGGTGCAAGCCATCCCTAGCGAAGCATCGTGGCTTGTCGAGCATGTCATCCCAGGCTGACAGGCATTGGATCCCCTTTGAATGACACCAACACTTAAGCCAATTGTTGAAATAGATCATCTTGTCTTCATATTGTGGCATCATTCTTGGTGAGGGTAAGATGCTACTCAAGGTCAGGGTCATACCGGCCTGGGCTACATGCTCAGAGAGCTCCTCTATGTCTCTTTTCATGTAGTCCAGAGAGGTACGTCTCAGGTCATTCACACCAGCATGGACAATGACTGAGTCATATTTGTACTTGCCTTGGAGTGACCTGAGTGCTTGTGTTATGTGGCAGGTCCTAGTGCCCGACAGGCAGCTCACCGTGACCTTCTCCTTGTTCAGCCTGGTGAGCGGGACGTCAGTGTGCCTGACGATAGAGTCACCTATTACAAGTGTATCAGGTGTGTTGTTTAGCCTTAAGGGCTGTGACTGTTCGGCACACTGGCTTTGTGAGCTATGTGTTGCACGTGTTTTGTTTTGGGGTAGAGGTTGCTTGGGTGTCTGCTTTGGAGGTCTCTGCTGCTTAGGCAGATTTTTATTTAGAGCCTCCGAGTATGTTTTTGTGTGTTTATGTGTTTGGTTTGTTGTCGTGGTAGGTCTATGTGAGACTGGAATTGTAGTGAGTGTGGTTTCCTTCTCCTCCTGACTGGTTATGCCAGTACTGAGTTGAGAGAGCTTAGCCTCCAGTTTGGCTATATGGTTGCGTCTCTCACATGTGTTGGAATTTGTTGGGAGGAGGAGAGGGTTGTCTGTGTACATAAGGCAGTTGTAACATTGCCTCAAGATTCCCAGATTCACCAGCTGGACCGGAGAGGAGATTGACAACTGACCTTTGGACATGCTAGAATAGTATTGGGAATTCCTTTATAATTGAAAAAAAGGGCCATTGGGGAACAAGGTACTGAAGGGGAGTTTGTGAGGGTGTAGTGCTTTTAATTTTTTAGAGCTGACTTATATAATTGCTTTAGTGAGCAAGTGCCAGGTAACTTAAATGCAATGTGTTACAGGTAACTTAAATGCAAAAATGACAAACAGTAACTTTCTTTCAAGTGAAACAAGGAAATAAGTACAGTAAGCAATGCAGATATCACTAGGGATCCACAGAAGTGCTATATAGAGATCCTAGCTTTTTGTTGACTGTTTTAATGGTTTTGTTGATGTGTGTGTCAAACTTAAGGTTATTGTCAACAATTACACCTAATAGTTTTGTATTACTTTCTGGGGAAATTATTGTGCCATTATTAGATGTTATGGTAAATGATGTGAGTGTAGCTTTCCGGGTGGGGGTGAAGAGGAGCAGTTTTGTTTTATTTGGATTCAATAGAAGACACCTGTCAGTGAGCCAGTTTTCTACGACATTGAAAGCATTTTGGGTTAAGGTCTGCAGGTCTAATGGGGAGGTGGCAGAACAGATTAGGGTAGAGTCATCTACATATTGAATGCAGGTTACTTTGGGGATGACTGTATGAAGATCATTAATGAAGATGGAAAATAGGAGAGGTCCTAGTATAGACCCTTGAGGAACTCCAAGGGTGACTGGCAGTAGGGATGAAAGGCTGTCCTTCCATAGCACAGCTTGTTGTCTGCCACTTAGGTAGGACTGAAACCAGCATATTGCTAGGCTGTCTATGGCAAGAGGTTTTAGTGTTTGAATGAGTAGCTGGTGGTTTACCATATCAAATGCCTTAGATAGGTCAAGAAAGACAGCAGAGGAGGGCATACTATTATTACGGATTTGATTTATTGTCTGAGAGAAGGATAGAAGGGCTGTGGTGGTACTATGGTGGGGTCTAAATCCATGCTGGAAGGGAGCTAGGAGATTGTGCAAACTGAGGTAATGAAGGAGTTGCTTGTGGATACATTTTTCCATAATTTTAGCCAGAGGGGACAGAATGGCGATGAGCCAGTAATTTGATAGATCAGTGGAGTTACCCCCTTTATGGAGAGGAATTACATAGGAAATTTTCCAGATGGAGGGGATATATGCTTCAGAGATGGTTCTGTTAATTAATATTGAGATGGGATACGCTATTGCATTTGCAGCCTTTTGAAGATATTCAGCCGGGACTAGGTCTACTGAAAGGGTGGTGGGTTTCAGTTTCTTGATTAAGGGTCAGATAAATGCTGTTGGTACAGGTTGAAAGTTAAAGGATGGGTGGGTATTGGATATGGGGTTAATAGGGTCTAGGTTGTTGGGGCCTAGTTGGTTGGCAAAGGATTGTATAGTTTCCGTAAAGAAGGTGTTGAATGTGTTGGCAATATTTTCTGGAGGTTTTTGGAGAATAGACGCAGGCGTAAGGGGTAGTAGTATTACCTGGATGGAGAAGATTGTTTAAGCTGGACCTAAATTTTTGTGGTTGATTTTGATATTTATGTTGCAGGTTACAGTAATAGTCTTTTTTGTCTAACATTATAGACTTCTTATAGGTTCATAGGTTCATAGGTTCATACTAGGCTATCTTCCCTAGGGCATTTATAAGCCTAGCCAGAGTGTGTTTGGATTTTGACACCCATTTTAAATTAATTGTGCTATGCCTTTTTTCGAGGTTAGTATACTGTGCCTCTGTCTAACAGTGACACAGAAGTGATACCCGGGGTAAACCTATGATCTCCCATCCACTCATCAAGATTCCTCTTGAAGAGAGTCAATGAGGGACTCTGCCTAACCTGGACTGGGATTTTATTCCAGAGTGAAGGGAGCCTCTAGGTTATGAATCTGTCCCTCCAGCATGTCCTATTTATTTCAGTGCTGAGGTTCAAGTCTCTCGAGCGCGTGGCTCGATGGGATTTGGATTTCCTGAGGTGCAGCATGTCCATTAATTCCGGGTTGGACATGGCTTTATACGTCAGGCACAGATCGCCTCTGAGCAGGCGGTATGCCACTGAGTAGAGCTGGAGTTTCTTTAACCGGGCAGCATATGGCATCTGTTTGAGCCCTTTGATCCTCTTGGTGAGGTACTTTTGGGGTCTTTCCAGTTGCTGCAGGTGTCTGGTAAGGTATATCCCAAAAGGGGCATTGTACTCAATTATGGGCCTGATGAGGGATGAGTAAAGAGGCACGATGACCTCCCCGATCTAGATGTGAATCCCTTCATGATTAGGTGGGCTATATAAAATGTTTTTCTAACCACTTTGGCCACGTGGTTGTCAAATGAGAGATTGCTATCAACTTGGGTCCCCAGGTCCCTAATTACTTCTTCTGTACTTAATGGATTACCACCTATGTGGTAATTTGTGGCACTTTGATTTTGCCAAAGGGATAACTATACACTTTTGGCGTTTAGCTTGAGGCCATGGCTCTGGCACCAGTTGTCTGTTTCTATGAGGCCCTTTTGAAGGATGCTTGTGTCGGCTGGAGAGTCGATTATGGCGCCCAGTTTGCAGTCATCTGTGAACTTGGTCAGCCACAGTCCTTCCGTGTTGGCCTGTACCTCCAAGAAATATATACCGAACAAGAGAGGTCCCAGGACTGAGCCTTGTGGGATGCCACTTGTAACTGGTTTAGAGTCTGACATGGCTCCAGCAATTCTAACCATGTGGGTTCTGTCCTTGAGCCAGTTTGCAACCCATCTAGTGACATAGGGGTTTATATTTAAGCTGGTGAGTTTATCTATAATGCCCGAGTGGGGTATTGTATCGAAGGCTTTTGCAAGGTCCAGGTAGGCTGTGTGGACCACCTTCCCCTCGTCAATGGCCTTGGTGACTGTTTCAAAGAAATCGACCAGGTTAAAGAGGCAGGATCTGCCCTTAACAAAGCCAAACTGGGTAGGATTCAGTGTCTGTAAGTCCCCAATATCTTTATTTATGAGATCCATGATGATCCTTTCCATAGCTTTGCAGACCAAGCTAGTCAGGCTTATGGGGCAATAGTTTCCAGGATCCGTTGAGACACCACCTTTGTGGAGAGGGATCACTGTTGCTGTACGCCACTCTTTGGGTACATATCCTGTAGTAAGGCTGAGATTGAACAGTAGTTTTATGTTTGGGTTTAGCTCTTCTTGGAGTTCATGTAGGACGCAGCCCGGGACACTGTCTGGTCCCATTGATGCTGTGTTTTTTGCTTTGGAGAGGGCGGCTCTTACCTGAGCATCTGAGATGTCAGGGGGGCAGCACTCTACTGGGATAGATATTTGCCCTTTTGGTGGGGAGGGGGCGGAGAAATTTGCGCTGAACCTGTCAGCTAGCATGTTGGCAATGTCTGTGGGTTCGGTGTATTTTTTGTCATTTTGGACTAATTCTGAGCATATCTGGGAATTCCCACTCAGGTTACTAACATAACTAAAGAAAGCCTTGTGATTATCCTTAGTGTCCTGTGCAATTTTTCTGTCGAAGTTGGCCTTAGACAATTTTATGAGTGCCCGTAGTTTTTTGCTAATACTGATCAGAGATGCCTTCCCTTTTTGGGATTTTGCTCTATCATGTAGTAGCTTCCTCCTTCTATTGTATAGTTTGTTTACGGCTGGGGTCCACCAGACAGGACGTCTGCATTTGGAAGATTGGGTCTTGGTTTTATTTGGGATTGCATGATCCATGCATTCCTGAAGGTGTTCATAGAATGTGTTTATAAAGGATTCTGCGGTCTGGGCCATATTTTCCACAGGCCCGGGTGCTTTGAAGGATTCCACCTCGGTTTTGAGGAGTGTGAAATTTGCTTTAGAGAAGTTTTTCACTGTGGTTTTCTGGGCAGGGGGTGAGGCCGGGATGTGAATATCCAGTGAGATTAGTTTATGGTCTGATCTTACCAGTGAGGGATACACTTCTGGTCTGGAGCATAAAGTCCCCATGTTGATGATGATCAGGTCCAGTATGTTTTCCCCTCTTGTGGGAGTGGTAACAAGTTGTTCCATAGCATTTGAGTTTATAAATTCTAGGAACCTTTGGGCAAGGGTGTTGGAGCTAGAGTAATGCTCCCAGTCTATGTTTGGGTAGTTGAAGTCGCCCAATATAATGGTGTTTGGAGAGACCTTCATATTTTCCAGTGTTTTCAGGAAGGCCGAGTGGGGTTCCTGGGTTTGGGAGGGTGGTCTGTAGCAGGCTATAAACTGGAAGGTAGTTTTACCCACTGTTAGTTGCACATGGATAGTCTCTGATGCTTCATGCTGTGCCACCAACCTGGAGGTGTGGGTATCTTTGATGAATATTGATACTCCCCCTCCTTTTGTGGTTCGGTCCAAGTTTTGGGGCCGAAAAGCATGGTATGAGGTATAACCTGGTAGTGCTGGGGTGCTCTTGGGAGCCTTGAACCAGGTTTCTGTTACTGCACAGATATCGATGTTCTCCATGCTAAGGAGAGTTTCGAGTGTGTGCATCTTGATGTTTAGACTTCTGGCGTTGAGTAGCATTACTCTTAGTTTCTTATCCCTTGTGATACCTATGGAGGTGGGTTTGTCTTTTGAGCCTTGCCTAAAAAAGGCACTATGGGGGTAGCAAGAGCCTTTGCCAATATCCGAAAGCCCAGGGGTTACAGGTGCAAGCCGTCCCTAGCGAAACATCGTGGCTTGTCGAGCATGTCATCCCAGGCTGACAGGCATTGGATCCCCTTTGAATGACACCAATACTTAAGCCAATTGTTGAAATTGATCATCTTGTCTTCATATTGTGGCATCATTGTTGGTGAGGGTAAGATGCTACTCAAGGTCAAGGTCATACCGGCCTGGGCTACATGTTCAGAGAGCTCCTCTATGTCTCTTTTCATGTAGTCCGGGGAGGTACGTCTCAGGTCATTCACACCAGCATGGACAATGACTGGGTCATATTTGTACTTGCCTTGGAGTGACCTGAGTGCTTGTGTTATGTGGCGGATCCTAGCGCCTGACAGGCAGCTCACCGCGACCTTCTCCTTGTTCAGCCTGATGAGCGGGACGTCAGTGTGCCTGACGATAGAGTCACCTATTACAAGTGTATCAGGTGTGTTGTTTAGCCTTAAGGGCTGTGACTGGTTGGCACACTGGCTTTGTGAGCTATGTGTTGCACGTGTTTTGTTTTGGGGTAGCGGTTGCTTGGGTGTCTGCTTTGGAGGTCTCTGCTGCTTAGGCAAATTTTCATTTAGAGCCTCCGAGTATGTTTTTGTGTGTTTATGTGTTTGGTTTGCTGTCGTGGTAGGTCTATGTGAGACTGGAATTGTAGTGAGTGTGGTTTCCTTCTCCTCCTGACTGGTTACGCCAGTACTGAGTTGAGAGAGCTTAGCCTCCAGTTTGGCTATATGGTTGCATCTCTCACATGTGTTGGAATTTGTTGGGAGGAGGAGAGGGTTGTCTGTGTACATGAGGCAGTTGTAACATTGCCTCAAGATTCCCAGATTCAACAGCTGGACCATAGAGGAGATTGACAACTGACCTTTGGACATGCTAGAATAGTATTGGGAATTCCTTTATAATTGAAAAAAAGGGCCAATGGGGAACAAGGTACTCAAGGGGAGTTTGTGAGGGTGTAGTGTTTTTAATTTTTTTAGTGCTGACTTATATAATTGCTTTAGTGAGCAAGTGCCAGCTAACTTAAATGCAATGTGTTACAGGTAACTTAAATGCAAAAATGACAAACAGTAACTTTCTTTCAAGTGAAACAAGGAAATAAGTACAGTAAGCAATGCAGATATCACTAGGGATCCACAGAAGCGCTGAAAAGCCGTGTTTTAGGTGGAATTAGCTTTTCAGGGAAATAACAAGCAAACAAACAACAAGCATACAAACAAAGCTAGATTCAGCAGGCCTGGATCTAGTCTATGCTACAGCAAACAAGGTGTACTAATTACAGTAAGAAGCAGTTCAAATATGCAGGCACTATAAGCCTTTAACCAGAAATTCCCAGCTCAGAAGGGCAGAGTCCAGCCTCTCTTCTCACAAGAGTACAGACCACGAGCCCTCTTAATGTAAAATAACTGGCCTGAAGCCCAAGTGCTTAAACCAGAATTAATACACTTTTAGAATAACAGACACTGAGCCCTCAATCAGCAGTTCCCAACTTAGAAGGATGTAAGCTACCTGTTCTGCCACTACAGTGCAGACCACAGACCTTCCTAATGTAAAACAACTGGTCTGAAGCCCAGGTGCTTAAACTAAAAGGCTTAGAATGAGTTACACCAAGCAGTAATAAATACAATTGAGTACTTTTAAGATGATGCAAAAGCAAAATAAAGTAGGAAGAAACACAAATACAGTAAAAGCAGATATATATTTTTTTTTTTGTGGAAAGAGAGAAAGGAAAGAGAGAAAGGAGTAGCAGAAACTAAGCTGATTGGCCTTCTCAAATGTTCTCCCTGTACTGGGTAGAATGAGGTAATGACACTAGACTGGGAGGAGGGTCCCAGATCAAATTTACACTAGGGGCGGGCAACTGCAAAGCCACCAACTATAAAAACACTATACCAACAGGGAGGGGAGGCTGGGAAACAAACTGCAGAAATGTATCTCACAGCTGAAAAGCAGCAGTGAGCCTTTAAATGAAAGTTTTAAACAGCTAAAGGAGCCTTTAGAAAAAAAGAGTTTAACTGCAACAAGTTATCAGAAACAAACAACCCAACAGATGCTTAATAAAAGTGGACAATTTCAATACCTCACACACAGTGAAACTAGCTAGAAAAATACACAGTACACAAAGTGTTACAAATAACAAAGAAATAAAGAACAAAATAAACAAAAAACAGGATACTTAATGTTATATATTATAGCTCCGAGTTTCCACAGTGTCCTTCCTTCGATCAGTTCAGTATCATTTCTTAGCTGTTTATATACTAGTTGATCCTTAGGGTTTTTATTGGTTTTCCAAGATGACCAGGCTTTATTTCTATTCATGATTTTTTTGTCTAGTTTCTTTGGACAGCCATGGTGCTACTTTTTACTTTGTTCTGATGGTCCGGGTGGGTGCATAATTGTTAAGGATTGTAAGAAATGTGAAGTTAAAGTGTGATACTGCCTCATCTAGTGGGAGTAGTTTTAGTCTATTCCAGTTATATGTTTGAAGTTCTAATTGGAATTTGGTTTGAATGAAGCTCTTATTGTTCCTGATAGTTCTGAAGCTAGGTATTTGAGGGATATCATTTTTTTGTCTGAGTATACATGTTAGGGGGTGATCACTTATTTCCTCAGGTTGGGTACCTGCCTTATACATTTGGGGAGGGTTATTAATGAAAATCCAATCTAGTATGCATTCTTTGTTATTGGGCTTACTAGTTCTGGTGGTGGAGATTATGACTTGGGAGAAACCATATAGAGTTATGTGGGTAGTAGGGAAGTCTGAGGAACAGGTGTTCCAGTCTATATTAAAGTCACCTAAAACAATAGTTTCTTGTGGGGAGTTTATGGACAGCCACTCTAGAATGTCTTCAAGAATATTGGTGTTGTTGCCAGGTGGGATATAAATGCAGCCGATGTTTATAGATTTATGCTGGTTCATTTGTAGTTTTGTAAAGAGTATTTCAGCTTTATCAGCTTGAGGAACTTGTGGAGAGTTGGAAATAGTTACATTAATTGAAGATTTATATAAGACAGCTACCCCACCTCCCTTTTTTGAGGTGCGGTCCAGTCATATTATATTGTAACCTGGAGGAGTAACTTCATTGGCAGTGGTGGATGGCTTAAGCCAGGTTTCTGTAAGACATAGTATATCTGGGGAGTGTACTGCTAAGAGGGCATGCAGGTAGTGGATTTTATTATTTAGGCTTCTGATGTTTAGGTGGCAGATGAGGCAAGAGGTAGAGGAGATGTTTAAGTTTTGCAGACTAGAGGGGATATTATATATTGGGTTGGATGCTTCTGATGAAGTTGGTCCTGGGTTGGGGTGGATGTCCCCATCCATTCTGAGGTTAATTTGAGAATAGATTATTAGTTTTTGAAGTTTGAATCATAGTTTGTAGTAGTGTTTAGTTCTAGGGTTAACATAACTGACTCGAATGAGCTGTTGAGTTATTGTAATGTGGGAGTTGGAAGGGAGGGGGAGTAGTGGCTGATTAAAGTTATGTGAAAGAGCATGAGTATTGGTCTGTGATCTGGGGTAGTGGGAGCCTGGAAGGGAGAGATGTTCATAAGCTGTGATAAAATACGTAATTATCAGCATGGGTAAAAGGTAGTAGGAGGACTTTGAATTGAAAGGTGGGGTCGGGGCATGTAGAGGCATTGAAGAGGTTTTGCAACTTACAATTGTTTAAGAATGGGGGTGGGAGGGTAGTAGATGAGGATAGAGTAGAGAAATAGGGAGGGTGTTGTGGTTAGGGTGGGTCTAACAATTGCTGATTGGTTCTATAGTTAAGGGAGTGGCAGTTGTGGCTATAAATTTAGCACATCTAGGGGCGGGAGGAATTTGAGGGCAGGGCGAGCCCGAGCGGAGCGAGGGCAAGTGTAGCGGGGCTAATGCAAAGAAACCAGCTAGCAGTGGGAAACTCTCAACCCATTAAGTATAATGAGGTATTCTTTTTATTTGTTTGTTTTAAATACTTTCTTACCCTTGTTTTTGCCTTCAGTACAGAATTTTTACGTAGTATACTGTTAGTAATCACTTTTTGCAGCCTTTTTTCACATTAAGCTTTCTTCTGACAATTGTCTGCTATTTTTGCACAGGGCTCAAGCGTTTAAACCCTTGCTTCAGGTTTATGCTATGTAATTTCTAGTTTTATATGTTTTATGCAGGGAGCTCAACTGTTTTTCCTTAGTTAGTATGATTAAGCTCAGTTTCTGAGTGCTAAAATCTAAGGCAGACAGCTGGGCTACAGAGCCTGCAGTAAAAAGGAGCTTTGTTCTGTGTGTCTGAATTAATTTTTGCTAGTAATGTACCTAGAAACTTAGATATGTTCACTAGGTAATCCTTAGATATAGGAGTAACCCAGTTTAGTATTTTAGGGTTGATTGTGGGGCTTTGAGGGAGTACTGGTAATGCTGTAGACCCAGTATGGCTAATCAATATTGTTCATACAGACAGGATAAGATAATATTAACCTTGGCAGATCTTTTCAGAGTCGAGGGACAGTGCAGGAAAGTTTCCAGTTAGGTTTCAGCAAGGGAGGTGTCCTTCTGGTGTTCAAGCCTTTCAGGGATCTAGCAGATAAAGAGGGATAGAACCTGATGATAAATGCATAAGTTAGTATATGTGCTAAGTAGCAGATCCTTCAGCCAGTAGAATATAGCACTGTTAGGAACATTTATTTTCTATACAGCAGAGCAGCAATAATCACAGAAAATGGCCATAACACAGTCAGAGCAACCCAGTAGTTAACACATTTCAAAGCACAATGGTTGTTGTATCTTTCGGCTTTTTCCGGTTAGGGGTCGCCACAGCAGAACTCCGGTCCGCTAATGATTGACAGTAGATTTTTACGTACCGAGTTGCCAGCTTTGACGCACAACCTCCAACGAAGGTACACCCATTCACGCATGTCTCCACACAGAAGACGCTTTAGCTGAGAATCGAACAGGACAACGTCTTACTGTGAGGTAACAACATGGTAAAATTATTAAATGCAGCCATGTATTTAAGAAGTAACACAATCTAAATAATATAAAATAGTGTCACTTTTTAACTTTTTGCTGTGGGTGAGGGTGGTCAGTTGTGATTGTTACTTCAAACGCAATAGATTCGTAATCTGACCTTCCCAGGGAGGGCCCCACACAAGGGGTGGTGCAGCAATCTCCCATGTTGATGAGCACTAGGTCAAAGATATTTCAGCCCCTTGTGGGGGTACCAACTATCTGTTCCAGAGCATTTGTGTTAACAAAGTCCAGGAACCTTAACGTGTTAGTGCTTGTATATGTTGCCCATTCGATGGAAGGATAGTTAAAGGCACCCATGAGTAGGCTGTTTGGCTGTATTGTGTGTGTGTGTGTGTGTGTGTGTGTGTGTGTGTGTGTGTGTGTGTGTGTGTGTGTGTGTGTGTGTGTGTGTGTGTGTGTGCGCGTGTGTGTATAAATATATATTTATATATGTATGTATATCTATCTCTCTCTCTCTCTGCATATATATATATATATATATATATATATATATATATATATATATATATATAGTGCTCACTACTGTTCACCAACATGGGAGATTACTGCACCACCCCATGTGTGGGGCCCTCCCAGATAAGGTCAGATCACAAATCTGTTTAGTTTGAAGTGACGATCACAACTGATCCCCAGTGCAAAACAGTTAAAAAATTTCTCCAAAGCAAACTATAGCCTCCTACACGATGACATAAATAGTTCAAAGCCTGTTCACCACCGACCGCAGTGTCTCCCATACTGAGGAGTATACTAATGCCTTGTATAAACACCTATACAAGTGTATAGACTCAGCTGTATCTGAAAGGATTAGATGAGGTTCCTCACGAAAAAAACAAACCACCCTGGTGGAAATCCAGCATAAGTAGGTTATACAATAAGAGAAAGAAACTGCTGACTAAAAACAAGAAGAAAAGATCTCACCAGAGGAAAGATACTCTCCACAGCTTGAATAAGCAAATTAGACATCGTTAAGTCCTCCAAAGCTATCTACAAAAACAAATTAGCATCCCTGGCTAAGGATAATTACAAGGCATTCTATAACTACATCCAAAATCTTAAAGGGATGGCTCAAATTTTCACTGAACTAGAAGTGGATGGTAGCACTCATATGGAATCTGAGAAAATTGCCACCCTGCTATCAGACAGGTTTACCGAAAACTTCACTCCACTGTCTATGCCAATCATACCCCAAAATATACCTGTCACCAGTCCTCTACCTAGTATCTCCAATGAGCAAGTCATAACCGCCCTCTCCAAGGCCAAAAAGACAGTCTCTATGGAACCAGACAACATCCCAGGCTGCTTACTAAACAGTCTAAAACAGGAGCTGGTGAAACCATTGGGTACTCTCTTAAGCCACAGTCTACGTACTGGCTTTGTCACCAAATGGAAAACTGCAACTGTGACCTCTTTGCACAAAGAGAATCCCTTAAGCAACCCTGGAAATTATAGATCCATAAGCTTAACCAGCCTTATCTGTAAGGCCATGGGAAGAATCATCATGGACCTAATCAACAAGGATATAGAAGAACTTCTGGCTCTAGACCCAATCCAATTGTTTTTGTTAAAGGTAGGTCATGCTTGTTAAACCTGGTGGTCTTCTTTGAAAATGTCACCAAAGCCCTGGATGAAGGAAAAACAGTGCATACTGCCTATCCTGACTTAGCCAAGGCCTCTGACACTATCCTCCACTCTGGCATCATCGATAAACTCAACCAGCTGGGGACAAACCCATATGTGATTAGATGGGTAGCCAACTGGCTCACCAACAGAATGCATACAATCAAAGTAGGGGATTCCACTTCTACCAGCACACCTGTTACTAGTGGTGTTCTACAAGGATCTGTGCTGGGTCCACTTCTGTTTGGAATCTATTTCTCAGAAGTTCATGTGAAAATGGATGGCCTGTGGCTTACCAAGTTTGCTGATAACTGCAAACTAGGTGCAATCATTGAGACCCATAACGATGTCACAGAACTACAAAAAGGGCTTACACAGACAAATGATTGCTACCAAAGCCACGGACGCAAACAATGCAAAAAAATGTATTATCATATCTTTTGGTAAAGGTGAATTCCCAGCAAATTTCAAGATTAACAATACCCATCTAAGTTCAAACCCAGTGATGACAGACTTGGGAATGCAGGCTGATAGCAGCCTTAACTTCAATCATCATGTGTCCACAGTGGTGAGCAAAGCCTTCTATGTTACCCCATTTCATAAGTAAGGAAATAGCATCCAAAATGAAGGAGGTTATAACTCCTCTGTACTCATCCATCATCAGACCAATAACAGAGTACAATGCTTCCTTCTGTATGTACCTTACCAGGCACATGTAGCAGCTGGAGAGACCTCAGAGGTTTTTCACCAAGAAAATTCAAGGCCTTCATCACATGACTGACACAGACAGACTGAAGGCACTGTCACTATACTATGTATCATATAGACTGCTCTGAGGTGACCTATGACTGGTATACAGAGCAGTCTCAGAACCTGCTTTAACAGAAATGCTGCACATCCACAAATCTAATGTGACAAGACTCACTCACTCTAGATACCTTAACCTAGCCTGCAATATAAACAGGACTTACTGGACAGACAGGTATATCTCTCAGTGGCTGCCACTCCTCTGGAACAAACTCCCAATTTCAGTTAAACAAAGCTCCTCAATAACCGTATTTAAGTGTAACATGGACAATCGGATGGGAAACTGTAAATTCACCCCAGGGTTTCACTTTTGTTCCTCTTGGATAGAGGCAGTTGGTGCTCATCATAAATTCAAATGCTAATATAGGCTATTTCTCTCTGTCTATGAGGGAAACAAGGCTAAAGCATGTCTAGGCTTGAAAAGTTCCTTAGGGTCAATATATTTTATTTACAACCCATTAACAGAAAAACTCATTCCCTAAAGTATTTCTGGAGAAATGTATTGAACAAAGTAGACTGAGTTCTGC
Organism: Protopterus annectens; assembly: GCF_019279795.1. Taxonomy (NCBI): domain Eukaryota; kingdom Metazoa; phylum Chordata; order Ceratodontiformes; family Protopteridae; genus Protopterus; species Protopterus annectens. The sequence continues at coordinate 1,398,777,972 of NC_056731.1, forward strand.
CAAGGGAAAATAGTTGTTTAGGATGACTTTTCTGCAAAGAGATGGAAAGTGTTATTTTTTTTAATAGAGAGAAGAGCAGGTCTCCATTTCTGGAAGGTGGGTTAGGGTAATGAATGTACTTATTGAGTCAATTTGTAGCTTTATTTTAATGTACTAACTGACTTTTGTATAATGTGACCAGAAAGGTTGTTTTATAGAATGGAGAGAACCATCATTCGTCAGAGGAATATGTGCTGGGTATTTTGCATACAGTAAGTGAAATGTAGTAGTACATGAAGTGTAGACAAGGGGTATGGATCTTTCAGGTGGGAGTTTATTTTAGAATGTAAAGGAAAGGAGCAGGACATTGATATTTATTACAGGACACTGGCATTTTTCTCCTGTTGAGATGTGTCTGCAAAGGAGAGTTGTTTTTTCATCTTAGTGTTTGATATTTGTCACTTCTTCAATCACCTCTCCATAATTAAAAGTATCATTCATTTTTCTGATAAATTCATGCTGAATAAATTGTTCTCACAATATCCTTTGGGAGTCTTTCATTTGTTGAAAGAAGCATCAGATAAACCTCACATTTTCTATCGCAGCTCCATAAATAAATGGCTATTGGAGTGATAGTAATAAAATATGTATACTTTCACACTACACCATGAAAGTACACATATTGCCCAGACAGCAAACTAGCACTGAAAATCAGTTTGTCACTGCCTTAAGGAAACAATGATTTTAAACTTATAATAACAATAAACTTGGAAAGTATATAGGGCAGTAGGATATTGTGGGAAAGCCCTCTCCACCACATAAAAAGGCTACTACTGTATTTTAAGTGCATTAAAATGAAACGCATTCTTTTATTTTAATTTAATTATATTTAAGATTGTTTTACAGGGGAAATGATGTGATACATTTAGACAAAATTCAAACTCAGTTGATAGTTTGCATTTAAAATAAATAAATGTACTCTACAGTATATTTCCTGTGGACTTATAGAATTAGTACATGCCAAACAGAAAAGTAAAATTTACAAAGGGAATAAATGTTTATTAAACTGAGTTTATCTTTTTGTTATACCTCAAAGACAACAGATGTGTTCACAATAGAAATTAAAGTAATACAGAATAGTTAACCTAATTTATAAAGTGATACAAGAGCATCCACTCTGCGTGGATAAAGTTTAACCTGCTAAGGATCAGAATTGTATTCATCAAAAGCACCAAAGGGAGATATTATCCCCAAAAAGGGCATCATGGCAGGCACAACTTGCTGACAGCAATTTCCAGAGATGCTCTAATCCTCGATAGGCTGAATTTCAGGCAAATGATACTCAAGAATTTAGTCTTCATCCATCCATAGGATACCCAATGCAAAATAGGTAACCTAATGTGAAATGAAAAATGCTACAGCAGAAATTTAAATTCACAAAGTGGTAAAGAAGGTGACCATTTAAAATCATGGGACCACTACAGCTAGTAATGAAATGTGGAGAGTGAATAGCCAAAAGATCAGGCTTGTATATACCAAGTTTGAGAAGCCATTTCCTGAAATATTACCTTTTCACCAAGGTATGTTGATTTCAAAGTTAGTGTTTCTCTCTCTCTCTCTCTCTCTCTCTCGCTATATATATATATATATATATATATATATATATATATATAGGGGGTGCAGGGGAGCTTGCACCCCCCACAAAAGGAAGTTTTAAGGAGAAGAATGATTTTTAAGATTTGATCTTCTCTGGGCTTCTGCGCTTTCTTTCTTTTTTTTTTTTGGCTTTTTGACACTGCATTTCAGCTGCCAACATTTAATAGTGACCCGGTAAAGAATAATGAAATTTATCTTTAAAATCATTTAAAATGACAGCAGAATGAATCAGTATACAGGGAGCGTTTGTAGTATATCTGCCACACATTGTTTTTTATATAGTTACTCAGAGATGTTTGCTAGAATATGTAAAAATTATTCCTTTTCTACCTTTCTTGCTTGTTAACAAAATATAAACTGCATATACATGGAAGTACCACTCATTTCATAGACATCTGATTGACAAAGTCTGCACGCATGGTACTCTATCTTCTTTTGTTTTAAAATGAGTTGCATTTAGTTGTTAAAAGTATAAACATCCATGCTACATCTTTCTTCACAGATTTACAAAGACCATAAAACCATCTGTGATGCCTGATTTCACCCCGACAGACTAGAACCCCTAGTCAAACTCTGTCCTGGGCTGAAGCACTATAATCATCTTTTGCCTTTGATAATAGCAACCAAGACCTGCCCTGGCTTTAGACTTTTATCTTGCATTGAATTTCTAGCAGGGCTTCCTGTATCTTGATCTCGGTCAAGTATCCTGAATGCAGACTGGGAACCATAGCTCTCAACTCTCCAGAGTTTCGCACAATGTCCAGATTTTTGCCTCATATTTTTGGTCTGTTTCTCATAAAATTGTTGTTTCCTAGCAAATCACTGGCAAATAATTGAGGACCGAAGTTAGAAAATAATGGCAGACATTTGAGTTTCAGACTTCATAGCCTTCAGAAAATTCATGCTAATGCAAAATCTGTTATTCTATGTACTTTATAAGTTTGTAAGAACAATATTTAAACAGTGCCCCTATTTTTGGGCCTTTGTCCCTCATTATTTGTGGCTTTGTCCAGATTTCTTGCTCTAAGAGGTTGAGATGTATGCTGGAAACTGTTTCTGAGAAAAATAAATTAATAAATAAGGGTTCTGAAGGAATACTGTGCCAGTTTTTTGCTGTAACATGAATCCATTGTGTTAACAGCTAATTAAAGGATTATGATTTATTTATTTAGCAGTCATCTTTTCAATGACACTGCTACACTACCGAGGTTATGCTTTTTTTATTCTAATATCTATGGAAAGTGCTAACTCTAATCTAAGCTTCCTATACTGTAGAGTGGGACTCTTGATCTATCAGTGTGTTATGTAGACTCTGATTACCACAACCATTACTATACAATGCAATAGAAAACTGCAATAAGGAAACCCACTGAAGCTCTAATATAGAACAGAACAGCAGACTTTTAAGACTTCAGAACCTTTGATAAATTTTATTTGGTAATTGTCTGATTATCTAAAACAAAAATAATGACTGATATATGAAGCATATGCAGTTAAACAAGGTTGTCAGCATGAAAAGTAATACAAAGTAACTGTTTAGTCTTCAGGTTAGTCAGCTAAACAAGGTTGTCAGCATGAAAAGTAATACAAAGTAACTGTTTAGTCTTCAAGTTAGTTAAGCACACATTGGATAGGATTCCAAAAAGACCTGCTTACAGTGTAAGAAACTTACACTGGAGTAAGTCACTTACAGTGAGACCAGCTCTTTTTAAGTATGCCCCCTTGTGTAAGACTACTGAAGACTATAGCACTGAGTCACATTTCAAAAAAAACTTGCATAGTTAGTTGTTATTAATTGACTGGGGAATGCACAGAATAAGATATCTTGGTGCTAAAACTAAAAGTCAAATAAGCAGTATTATGAATTTTACAGCTAGTAGCAAACCATTCCATCATTTATTTCTAATAATGAGTAGACTGCACTAGGTCTAAGGTGTCACAAACGGTTGCAACATTTTAAGAAACAACAGTAAAAGTAACTGGGGATTATAGACCTAAAGTAACAATTTAATGCATGGCAAATGAAAAAGAATAAAACCTATATTATAAACTTCACAGCTGAAATAAATACATAGTCTAGTGTTTAACAAAGCTGACAAATTATTTACAACAATCAGAAAATGCTCAATTTAAAAAGTACAGCTTGCCATAACAGTAGATGTTTGAATGATAATGCTGCGGTAACCTTAGCTCTATGGGTTATGTCCTTCTAAGGATATAACAGCCGGCCAGCTTCCAAAGCTTCAGGGCACCTTCTACATGCCCAAACTCTAAAGCAGCTTGAACTGAGACAACTAAAAGACAAGTTTGGTTGCAAAGCCCTTCAGGGCTTTCCTGCCAGCAGAGATAGGGATGCTGAGCCCTGAAAGGACAATGCTCCAAATAACAACAACTACATGTCCACAATCTGGCATAAAACACATCGGAAAACAAAGGTGGTGAAGGGAGGGAGGGGCTACTGCAGCAGTGATCATTTGAACATCTACTGCCATGGTAACTTACACAACTGTACTAAGGTCTGCATATTGATCACTGCTGCAGTAGCCTTAGCTAATGGGTAGATTACTATAGGTTCATAGGTTCATAGGTGTGTACTAGGCTAATGGCCCTGGAGCCTTTACAATCCTATGCCATAGAAGTGTCCTGGTACTGTGCATCCCAATGTTAGTTCCCAGTGAATCTACCAAGTAGAGCCACTGGGGTGATCCTCAGGGTGAACTTTCTATTTCCCATCCACTCATCAAGATTTCTCTTGAAGAGGTCCAGTGAGGTGCTCTGCTTGACATGTATGGGAAGTATATTCCAGTGCATGGGCAGTCTCTGGGTTATGAATCTGTCCCTCCAGCATGTTCTGTTGATTGTGGTAATGAGGCTGAGGTCTCTGAAGCATGTGATGCAGAGGGATTGGGATTTCTTTAGATGTAGCATTTCTAACAGAGCTGGGTCAGACAAGGCTTTATAAGTTAAGCAGAGATCGCCTCTAAGAAGACGATATGAGAAAGAGAATAGCTGGAGTTTTTTGAGTCTGTCCATGTAGGACATGTGTTTAAGGCCTAGGATCTTCTTCATGAGGTACTTTTGTGGCCCCTCCAGCTGTTGCAAGTGCTTATTGAGTTACATGCCAAATGGGGCATTATACTCAATGACTGGTCTAATGAGGGAAGAGTAGAGAGAGAGAGAGAGATGATGACCTCTTTCTTCCTGGATGCAAAACCCTTGGTAATGAGATGTGCCACATAGAAGGACTTTCTGACCACAGTGGCAATGTGGTGGTCGAAGGAGAGGTTGCTGTCAACCTGTGTCCCCAGATCTCTTATAACACCTTCAGTGTTCAGTGGGCTCCCGTCGATGTGGTAATTAGTGGGAACTGAGTTTTTCCCAAAGGGGATGATGACTCATTTTTTGGCATTAAGCTTAAGGCCATGGTATCAACACCAGTCAGTGGTCTCAGTGAGGCCTTTCTGTAGGATGTCTACATCACTTGGGGAGTTAATAATGGCTCCCAGCTTGCAGTCATCTGCAAACTTGGTCAGCCAGAGTCCCTCTGTGTTGGCCTGGACTTCTGAGAAGTAGTTGCCAAACAGGAGAGGACCCAGGACTACTCGTGACTGGTCAGCAGTCTGACTTGGAGTCTGCTACTTTCACACTGTGGGTTCTATCAGTGAGCCAGTTTGCAACCCACCTAGTGATATAGGAGTTGATGTCTAGTTCAGTGAGTTTATCAATAATTCCTGAGTGGGGAATGGTATTAAAGGCCGTGGCCAGATTGAGGTAGGCTGTATAAACTGCCTTGCCCTCATCCACAGCTCTGGTGACTGACTCAAAGAAGTCAACCAGGTTGAGCAGGCATGATCTACCTTTCACAAAACCAAATTGAGTGGAATCTAGAGTTTGAAGATTCCCTATTTCCTTGTTAATTAGGTCCATGATGATGCACTCCATAGCCTTACATATTAGACTCATTAGGCTAATGGAGGCGATAATTCCCAGGGTCTGTAGTCACTCCCCCTTTATGGAGAGGGATGACTGTAGCAGTGCGCCATTCGGTTGGGACAAAGCCTGAGGTGAGGCTGTAACTGAACAGGGCACACAGATGTGGTGCCAGTTCACTTTGTAGTTCATGTAGAACACATCCAGGGATATTGTTGGGTCCCGTGGAAGCTGTATTTTTGGCCTTGAACAATGCAGCTTTAACCTGTGCTGCAGTAATGCTAGGTGCCTGGCATTCCTCTGGTATTGTGATTGGTCCTTTGGGGGGGGGGTAAAGTTGGCACTGAATCTGTCGGCCAGTATGTTGGCAATATCTGTTGGCACAGTAGAGGTGGTACCATTGTGCAGTAACTCAGAGCAAACCTGGGTATTGTCATGGAGATTCTTAATATAACTACAGAAGGCCTTGTGGTTGTTTTTAGTGTCTGCCGCAATTCTGCCTTCATAGCTGGCTTTAGAGGTTTTGATGAGGGATCTCAACTTTTTGTTGAGGCTAATAAGGGAGTTTTTCCAGTCTTGGGACTTCACCTTTTTCTGCAACAGTTTCTTTCTTCTGTTGTAGAGTTTATTAATGGCAGGGGACCACCAGATTGGCTTCCTTTTTTTGGAGGAGAGCTAGCAATATTTGGGAGGAAGAAGGAAAATGGTCCAGGATCCCCTGAAGAAAGTTCCTAGCAAAACCTGATCTAGAAATAGGAATCAGGCTTATAGTACTTTGTAGAAGTATGTTCAGAGGACCAAGTAGCACCTTCTAGAAAACTTATTGAATCCAACCCTTCCCAAAAAGCCACAGGTGAAGCCAAGGCCCTAGTGCAGTGGGCCTTGACCCTGCCTGGAATAGAATTGTCATGGTGAGCATAACAAAAGGTAATAGCCTTAGGCAACCATTTGGAATAGTCTGTTTTAACATAGGATGTCCTTTCTCCTTACTTTCACAAAAAATGAACATTTGATCCAAACATTTGAAAGGTTTAGTTCTGTCAAGATAGTACCTGAGCTGTCTGTAGACACCCAAGGTATGGAGTATCCTTTCTCCCTTATTTTTAGGTTCAGGAGAAAAATTGTGAGATGGATAGTTTGGCTTAAAGTAAACTGAGATACAACTTGAGGCATAAAAGAAGCATTAGTTCTCATAGAAATCATGTCCCTATGGAAATTAAGGTAGGATTGATTCACCCTAAGAGCTTGCAACTCTGACAACCTTCATGCAGAGATCAGAGCAATCTGTAAATATGTTTTCCATGTTAAGAAACTGAAGTCAGACAGATTAGCGGGTTCAAATGAAGTAGGTCTAACACAAAATTAAGATCCCAAGGAGGAGCCAACAGTTTAATTAGGGCCTTCTTATGCAAAACCCCTTTCAAGAACATTTTAACATGAGACATCATTGAAAGCGGAGAACCCATGGGCAGACATGTTGAAATGGCTGATAAACTTTGATAGAGGAATAAGAAAGGTCATAGAGTAACAACTCCCACAAATACTGTATAACCAGAGAACAAGTAGCCCATAATGGGTGCCATTTATGTTATTGGCACCAACTAGTAAAGTTTTTCCATTTGCTAATATATGATTTTCTAGAAGTAGGCTTTCTTGACTCTATTAGTACTTGTTGTATGTACTCAGAAAATAGGTGCCTAAAGGGAATTAAGCCCCTATAATCCAGGCAGTCAGTTGAAGATGATTGATGTCAAGGTGTATCAAACACTCGTGTCCTTGTGTGAGTATATCCATAATGTGAGGAAGCTTGTGATAAATGCCTCTGGCCATTTCCAAAAGAAGGGCGAACCATGGTTGCCTGGACCAGAAGGAAGTCAAAACAATGATCATGGAGGATTCTCTGAATCTTCAGAAGTACCCTGGAATTTACTGGAAATGATGGAAAGGCATACAGGAACATTCTTATCCAAATAAAAGAAAATAAAAGGCATCTGTATTCCAGGCCTCCTTGCATATAGTCCTGGAACAGAATATTTCTAGTTGATTGTTTAGAAAGGAGGCAAACAGGTCTACTTGAAGACCTCCTCAGGGATGGCTCAAATGTTGGAAGACCCCCCCCCCCGCTCTATTTTTCATTCATGTGGGTCTGCCCTGGTCCTGCTCAGCTTGTCTGCCACACAGTTTTGCTCTGACAGAATGTAAGATGTCTGCAGATTGAGTCTGTGCTGTGAAGTTATATCCCATCCTAAGATGGCTAGTCTAAAAATATAGGGTATGACCTGGTTCCTCCTTGCTTGTTGATGTACTACATGACTGTGGTATTATCTGTAACCACTTGAAGAGGTCCCAGGGACCAAATATAGCTAAGAGAGTTGAGTGCCTTGAACAGGGCAAATGACTGTTTGATATTTATATGCTTGCATCTGTCCTTGGTGTCCCACACACCTTGAACTGTTCTCCCTCCCAAAACTGTTCTTCACACAAAGTCTAAAGCTTCTGTGGTGACTGACTGCTTGGAGCTGGGAGGGAGAAGGGGATACCTGGATTTAGGGACATTTGTTGTCTCCACCAAAAATTTATCTTTTGACAAACATTAGTACTAGGATCTGAAAGGATAAAGGGTGTTGATGCTGGGACCAAATATATTTCAGATACTACTGCGTCTTTCTCATAAGGAGTCTTGTCAGGGGTATCATGATAATGATAGATGTGATGAGACCCAAAATCCTGAGGTATTCCCTTGCAGTGACCTAGATCTAGATAAAGATCTATTTTTTTCCAGTGGAAGAAACCCTCTTTGAACTGAGATGTCTAGTTGACATCCCAGGAACACAATCCTGTGTGAGGGAGTCAAGAAAGACTTTTAAATGTTCCCTTGGAATCGTATCTTGTGCAAAAGATCTCTTACCAAAAAGAGAGAGAGAGAGAGAGAGAGAGAGAGAAACTCCTGACATTTTGAAAAATATATTGTAAAGATAAGTAAGTCAACTAAATATGGAAAGTGTGGATACCTTATATCCTGTTCAACCCTTTGTAAACACTCTTGGTGCAATGGCTAGCCCAAAGGTTAAGGCAGAGGATTGATAATGTGATCCATACACACAAAACCTTAAGAAATGCCTGAAGTCTTTATGAATAGAGATGTGATGATAAGCATCTTTTAAATCTACTGTTACCAGGCCATGAAACTTGAAAGAGGAAGAAGAGAAAACAGGTTGTGAAGTGACATAAATTTGAATTTGGGCACTAGCGCAAATGGGTTTAGGAAACAAAGATCCAGAACTAGTCTCCAAGCATTTTCTTTATTTGGCACTAGCATCATCCTTGAATAAAACCTCTTCCAAACTTGGGAAGGAGGAACTGGTTCTATCACTCCTTGTGACAGCATACGATCAAGAACAGGTGGAAACAGAAAAGTCTGATCTTCAGGATGAGGAATGACCCCTCCCAGGAAAACAGGAATTTCCTCCCACTGCCATCTGTAACCCTGCTGAAAGCTTTTTAGAACCCATTTGTCTGAAATAATCTATTGCCAAACAGAAAAATGAAGATTCAGACTTTCTGGAATAGAAAAGGGGCAAGAGTTGGAGGGGTCACAATGTCTCTTGAATAGTCATTCAGATTTGTTGGGCTGTCCATGATTTTGGGAGGTTTTAGACTTCTTTATGGAACCTCTTAGTGACTTCTTCTTAAACATCTGTTTACCTATATTCAGTTGAGACTGTTTATTCTGTTTTTTTTTTTTTTTTTTTTTTTTGCCAAAACTAGATAAAATCCCTTTGACAATTTGGAAAAGCAGGGCTAAAAAATCTTAGAGATTCCCTGGATCACCTCACCTCTTTCATCACATTTTTTGATAACCTCTGCAGCAGATGGGTCAATCACTAAATCTCAGTCTAAGGGAGAATTTAAAATCACATTCTTTAAATCATCTGGAAAGTTCTGGGAATGCAGCCAAGAAACCTCTTTAAAACCGTACCTGTGGCCATACCCTGCGAGAAGTATCACGAGAGTCATATACACACACTGCAAACAATGAGTAGTGAACTGTGCAATAAAAGAAACAAAGTTATTTAAAGATCAACTGCAAAGGAAACTATCCATTTGGAGCTGCTTTTTCAATGTTTGCTAGTGCCGCTGCTATTCCAGTTCTCATTATCATTTTCTCTCTTTCAAAATGAGTATTGTTTTTCTTGAAAATGACCTTTAAAGTTAACAGCAGTGCGCAGTATTTCTATGAGTGGAGAGAAGCTTCTTCAGGCTCACACATTGCCACGTGATGACAAGACTGAGTAGATCAGCAATGAATTCTGCTTTGTTTCTGTTTCTGTTTTTATGAAGCACCAAACACTGCGCAAGCTCAGTTTTTTGCTGATTTTCTTTCTAAACAGTCTGCAAATGCAGGCTCAGAGATACATGCAGATTAGAATCCCAACACATGTTTCTCAAGCATTTGTTATAGTACTGGGGGTGCAAATAAACCAAAAGACACGCAGGGAATGCATGTCAGCTCAGAACCATTTATTCCATCAACCCCATGTTTATAGGAGCAACATTTAAAATTTGTCTTTGATTTTGTGCCTTTTGTCTTCCCATTTTTTAGCTTTAGGCAGATTTCTGTGTTTGTTAGGCAACCTCATTTTACCAATTAATTTCCTTTTGTTTTCTATATGTTTGCCTGTAGAATCTGACTGCTGCAGAAATATAGACCCAAATCATGTAAAGACTAATGCTGCTATAAACTTAATTTTTTGGTGGGTGTGCACTTGTGTGTGTGTTTATGTCTATCTAGAGCGCTCTACATAGATAAAGTTAGCTAGCTGGCTAGATAGATAGAGATATGCACAGACACACACACACACACACACACACACACACACACACACACACACACACACACACACACACACACACACACACACACACACACACACACACACACACACACACGTGTATTTGTAAATAAAATACGTGTACAGATAGAATAGATAAATCAATACATGAATTGTGGTACTTTTGTCCCATATTATATTTTAACTGGCATTTCTGCACTAGTCTGCAGTTCTTCTTACAATTGGAATATTACTAATTGGTCATTCTAGACAAGAGAACCGTAGTTCTAGCCATGTCTCTACACCTCTTTATTGTTATTAAGTCTTCTAACTTTAAGTTATGCAATTAATGTGTCTATTGAATTAAACCAGACAGGACAGAAGGTTGATACCTTTATACTACCAACAGTTGTTAATGCCACCTCTGTTCTTGTACACTCTCAACAGGATGTTTATTCTCCACTCAGCTTGCATATACCTTTCCATACATTTCTGTACCTATTGATTTGAGTACCCTCAGGAGCCATTCATCCCTATTATTATTATATGAGATTTCAAATACCTCTCATTCTCATGCACTTACTCCGACGTGTACACTTTCTATGGCATACATAAAGCCAAGTTCTTTATCAATACAGGCAAGTTTTGCTCCCCTCCACCTGTAACTTCCTACATGGTCAAATAGGTGCACAACTCAATACTTATCAGTGGCCTGATGCATCTTCCAATACCTTCTGATATCTTGTTCTGTTTAACTTAAGGATAATCTATTAAAAATGACTGATGACCAGGTTAAATTCAGAGGCACATTTTATCCTGATGACATGACTGCTTATGTGGCATACTTCACTGTAAATGTCTATTCATATGTAAATAAATGCTTAGATCCATCATTCCCCCTCTTAAATCAACACAATGCTGAACGGTAAAGTATCACATGCAAACACTGCCTCTAAATTTCATCCCATACTTAGAGAACTAGGTACCTACTGCTGTAAGAAGTTCTTTTTCAATGTGAAGCTTGTAGAAAAAGGTATTGTGACCATATGGCGGTATGTAATCATGCCATTGTAATTGGCAGTGACATAGGTGTGTTTTTGCATCCCCTAACAGGTAATCATGGAGAAAAGTTGCTGAGCATTTGTATTGGTAGGGAAACATTTGTCCCAAGGTAAATGTTATAACATCCATGCTGATTGAGAAGTAAAGTAGAGCAATAACTAAAAGATGTAACATTAGTATGTGTGGTTTATTATAAAAAGTTATTTATTACTCCTCTAAGTTGATGTGCAAAGTACATTCTCTCATCAGTGTATATTCTGCAAGTTTCTGTATGTAACAGACTGTGAATGCAACTATAACCAGACTTTGATTTCAGCAGAACCCAGCCAGCAAGATTGAGTGACTTAAGACTTCAAATCCATCACAGTAAGCAGCACCATATCATTTTTCAATATCAAGCTAGCCTGCATTCGAACACAGAGGGAGTGGTAAGCCCTGCAGAGGGTCACTTCAGTCAAATTGCAGTAACTAGCATTTGTACGCATGTGTAAAATTCTAAACAGAAGTATTCCAGTTTATGCAGCTTGCAGTAGTAAGGTTTTTTCAGACATCTGAATCCAGATTGAGCCTGCAGTGCAGGAAGGCGATCAGTGCCATAAATTCTCCAAGAAAAGGTGGATATCTACTTTGTGCAACAGTCCGCTGCCTGTTGCGTTTCCCCAGCTTCTCAAGTGACTCTGAAAAATTTCCAGCCATCAGCAGCAACAGCCTGATCACCTGTTTTTTTTTTTTTTTTTTTTTTGCTAACTGGTAAGACTTTTTTCTGTGTCACATTTTTTGTATGGATGCTAGTAGACATAATTCGTGCAGGAGTAAACCAAGCTTTAGTAAATTGCAATGTTGGTATAGACAGCACTTTAGTAAATGTAACACCTTATCAGGGCAAGTTGATAGTAAGGCATTATGCAACTATATTACAATATTTGACTGGTATCTCAAAGAAAACCATGTGGGATATGACAAATGTTTATTGTGTGATTCAACAAAAACTGCATTTTGTGTATTATGCCATAAAAAAGTATTGCATCATATTGCTAAAAAAAAAATAGACTGTGAAGACAGATCTGTTCATGATAAAGAATTAACTAAGGGTAAAGTGTTTCTATTATATTCAGATGTTGAACAGTTATGTCCTGTCACCACATGTGAGTCAAATCAGTTACTGACAGGACCTCTAGTACATTTTTTTTACAAAAGAATAAACTTTTAAAAGACAGACACAATGAGTTCAGGAAGCTTAGACAATTTATACATACATCTTTTCAAAAGTGCATCGGAGTTTTAGATTCAGCAGAACAGGTTCCTGAGACATATCAGGCAGATCATGAGGAAACTCTTGAACAGCAGTTACAGGATAAAGAAAATAAATTAGCTGAGTTTAAGAGAAGATTGGAAAAGAGCAGAAAACTACAGCTGATCTGTACAAAAGAGATATATTTTATAAGATTGTAGGTTTACCCCAGGTATCACTTCTGTGTCACTGTTAGACAGAGACACAGTATACTAACCTCGAAAAAGGGCATAGCAAAATTAATTTAAAATGGGTGGCGAAAGCCAAACACACTTTGGCAAGGCTTATAAATGCCCTAGGGCAGATAGCCTAGTATGAACCTATGAACCTATGAACCTATAATATGTTTGTGTTTTGAAAATGGTTAAGCATACATGGTAGGATGGTAGAATCTGGACAAATCATTCTCAAATGTTCAAAACTTCCATTCAGTTAAAGCAAGACATTTATCAGAACTACAGTAAAGTAGAGCATTTGACTGCCATTCTTAGCATAGTCAAAAGGTAAATGAAACAGTTCTAGTGCATAAAATTAAATAAAAATAATTAATAAAAGTAAAGATTTAATGTCACAAGACTGACATGCTTAAATAACGATTTAAAGTCACGAGACTGACATGCATGTATTTTCTTTCATCTAAAATACATCTGTTACAATGCACAAGAATAACAGGCAAACAACAGCAAATATAAATAATGTAAATATAAACATGTGTTAGTTAAGCTAATGGGCCGGATTTACGAAAGCTTGCACAGAGTTGTAGAGTAGAGTAAGACGTCAGACAGCCAATATGTCTGCCGAGCGATCCAGCAACAGCCGGCAGGGGCGTGCATGAGAGCTTCTAAAGCTACTCTTGCATGGACAGTGTCATGGTATGCAAATTACCTCATTTGCTGCTGAAAGCTATGCAAATTAGGTAAATTTGCAATCCAGGAAACACTAACCTGTCTATGGAAGAGTAGTGTTATTTGCAGAAATGTACTCTGTTGGTAAAGGAGTACTGTTCTGCAAATTGCTAAACGTAGCTATGAAAGCTCCAAATAAAGGATGCATTGAGTTGAGGAAGCAAATGTTTAAAATTATTAAAATCTAATTTTTTTTCCCCGATCTCTGATGTTTAAGCATAGCGCAGCACCGCGCAAACGTGTGGCGCTTAAAAAAACAAGAAAGTAATTAAAAAATAGCCAAAAATAGGCATTTTCACTAAAAAGCCATGCAGATGAATGGCAGGCTGAAGACAACATGCCCACTGAGTACTGGTTGCTAAGGGGGGAAGCTCAGTGTGAGAGATGTAGCCAAGCATTAGTAGGCAATCCTATGCAAATGAGGATAAGGATCGTGAATCCCAATTTTCCCCAGCATGTGAGCCATGTCCCAAGAGTGTAAGTGTAGTAGTAAGTGAGTAGTAGAGTAGAAGATAGGTGACATCATGAAGGGGTATGTCAGAAAGGCTGTATGCTTACTGGAGCACAGTGTTCTGTGTTTGCCCTGAGTTGCTCAGGATTGCAAGAGGCGTGTCTACAGTTGTCCTTTTTGAAAACCAGAAACCAAAGGTGTACGTAGTGAAAATATCTGAAATTTCTTGCAAATGGGCACACAGCATGTGCACGCGTGTGCACCCATGTGTGAGCGTGTGCGCGTGTTTGTGCTTGTTTGTGTGGCGCTGCCCCAGGCGGAAACAGAAAGGGAAAAGGAATGAAAAGAAGTAGTAGGAAGTTAACCAAGGAGAACTAGCAGAGCTGCCAGGTGAAATATATCAGAATCAGCCAATTACACAGGCAGCAGACTAGTCCAGTCCAGCCCAGCACTTTAAACTCTGCAAACAGCATTCTTACCTGTTTTTTTCCCAAGAACTTTGCAACACTGCAGTATACAAAGAGGGAAAGTTTAAAAACTTTAATGTCAGACAAAATGTTAGGGGCTGCTCTTGCTATCATAAACCAACATGTGCAAGGTGCTGAGGGTGGTGATGTGAATGCTGCTGAGCAACCCACAGTGAGGAGAAGGAGAAGAGTGTACAGACCCAGGGTAACCTACCAGGGGCTACATGAGCTGAAGACAGTGGAGTGCTATAGGGTGGACAGAGACCTCCTGCAGAAAATTGTTCAGCTGTGGTCTACGCCTCACACACAGAACCAACAGAGGGGAACCCATCCCAGTGGATACCAAGGTATGTGTTGGCTTAAGAATACTAGTTACAGGTACCTTCCAGAGACCAACTGGTGATATGATGGGGATTTCTCAGGCATCAGCATTCAGGGTACTGAACCAGTTCCTGGATGCCATGTCAATACATGTCGGTGAGCACGTATATTTCCCCAATTTCCATGAGGCATTGGCCAGCAATATGCGTCTTTTCCACCAAATAGCAGAATACCCTGAGGTAGTGGGTGCAATAGACTGCACGCACATACACATCAAAGCACCACCCGGTGAGTGGGGTAGGGTCTACATCAACCACAAGGGCTTCCCCTCCATCAACTGCCAGGTCATGTGTGATGTCCAGGGCATAATAATGAATGTGTGTGCTGGCTGCCCTAGTAGCTATCACGATTCCCACATCTGGCATCTGACACAGCTGTACCAGAGATTTGCCAATGGGGACATCCCTGACGGTCACCTAGTGGGGGATGCTGGATACGTACTGGAGCCGTGGCTGATGACACCCATCAGAAATGCACACACACCCAAACAAAAACTCCATAATGAGGCACACGCACAAACAAGAAACATTATTGAGCATGTGTTTGGGATGCTCAAGTCACGGTTCTGGTGCCTGGACACATCTGGTGGAGCCTTGCAGTACTCGCCAACTACATGTACCCAAATTGTCATGGTATGTGCCATGCTACACAATATGATCCTGCTAAAACAGCTGCAACAGGAACAGCATGGGGCAGAGCCAAACAGCCCCCCACCATTGCCAAGGCCTGCACAGGCACAGCATGACTCAGAGGAGGAACAAACTGAGCCTGCCCCAGTAGGCAGAAGGAGACATGCCCAGTATGCCCTGGCCTTGGCAAAGAGGCAACGCATAGCACATACACTGACTCAGTAGGAACCCTGGAAATGACACCTCTCGCTGACTCGCACATACAGTAAAAGGGATGTCTAACTTGACACTACCTTTTTTCAAACATGTATAAGGAGTGTACTATGTGCATCCAACATAGACAACCCTGCAGCACCACCTGAGGCATGAGTGCCCTATTTTAAGCAATATAAAGCACTGCTATGCACATTTTACGAGTATTGAGCATATTTAAATACAATTGCGTGTAGCTGCTCACCGCGCTAACCAGTGCAACATTGGGCAGCGCTGAACAATGTTGGGCAATGTTGGGCAAAGTCGGGCAAAGTCGGGCAAGGTCAGGCAAAGTTGAACAAAGTCGAGTAAACACAGTCACACCTGCTTTACTGTTCCTTAAGCAGTCTGGTCTGCCCAGCAGGAAAATAAAAAGCAGTGACAAGGCTCAAACTCAGGATACTGTGCACTATAGTCACAGTACTGAACCACTAAGCCATAACAGCACTTCACTGGCACAGACACAACTTAACTCACTTACACATACCAGTTGGGGGGGGTCACATACCTAACAGTCACAGCCAGCAGGACAAATGTAGACAAATGCAAACACAAACAAATGCTGTATCATGCCTTCTGAAGAGGCATATGAGTAGCCTCTCCCCAGGTCTATGCAGACAGATAACAGCAGGCCAGGCAGTGTGATGTGGGTTGGGTAGGCTATGAAGTCACAAACTAATATGCGTGTAATTGCAAGCTAAGGTCTGTAGTGCAGTGGTATGCCTCAAGCCAGTATGATAGGCAACAGTACAGACTGAAATGGAGTACCTGACATAGCAGTGCAGGCCTAGCAAATGTGTATAAGTGTCAGGTGAACCCTTCATCCTATGTACACCCACAGTAACAATCAGGTGTGCCCCCCACAGGTAGAAATCTACAAATAATAGCTGTCCCCACTGTATGTAGAATGACTCATAGAAGCCCTGCAGGCACACTGTGCTTCCTGTCAATGTACAACACAAAGGTGAGACCTGAAGTAAAAACCAACTTGATTTTCACACATATATAGTATATATGCTCATACTGGGCATGCTCACACACTTAATTTAGCAAATTTCAGTCAGCAACATACTGAAAGGTCATGCTGGGCATGCTCACACACTTAGGCCATGTCTGAGTACAGCAGTGGGCCACACATATCTGGCAGTTGCAGTTCTTACTCCAGACACTTGTCACTATTCACAAATCCTGCCTTGTGCACACACTGATATGAAAACAAACCCATATAATATATTGGACTCCTGTCATAATCAAACTATGTACTCCAAGTACTTAAGTTGTTCAAAGAAAGTGAAAAACCAAAGAAGATCAATAATACTCCGATCAGTATCATCAAGAAACAATGAGCAGTCCTAACATTATCCAAGCCATGGTCAAAGAGTCCATAGAGAACCATGAAGCTGTCTTTCGCTATGTCATAAATATCAATGTAAACTCATATGTGTTCTGAGTCAGTGCAAACTGTAAATGAATACATGTACATGACTGACATTGCCAACATCTTGTCAGACAGGTTCATACATATTTATCCCCTTCTCACTGACAACAATTGCCCATTATCATACCTGGAGATTGTGAAAACCCAGAAATCACATATACAATGGTTAAACAGCTCTTTCCAAACCTAAAAATATGGCTTGTATCGGATAACATGGTTTCCCTGGCTGTGTCATATGTGAACTCCAAAACAAACAGACCCTGCACTGGAACAGTCTGTTGAGACTCTACCGTCTGTACAGGATATGAAACTGTTGAATGGGTTACAGCAACATTTGGCACACCCCATGAGTGTTGGTTCACAACACCCCATGGGTACTATTGTCTTATAAGCCTAATAAGCCTGATGTGCAAGGCCATGGAGTCCATCATTATGGAACTCATATACAGAGCTATTGAGAGCCTACAAACACCCAATCCTACCCATTTTGGTTTGTTCAGGGGCAGATCATGGTTCCTAAACCTGCTAGACAGTTTTCAAGGCAGTCACCCAGGACATGCATCAATGAAATGAGCTCCACATGGCCTACATAGACCTTGAAAAGCCCTTTTCCAACATCCCACACACATGTTGTATCCACAAAATCAACAACCTGTGCATAAACACGTATGTCATCTGATGGATTGCCAACTGGGGCACAGATAGATCCCATAAGGTAAGAATTGTGGTCTCCTTTTCAAGCTGGTAACAACTGCTGTCCCCCATGGCTCAGTCCTGAGACCCCTCCTGTCTGGTGTATACTTTTCAGAAATACAGTCAAACATGAGGGCTATGTTTAGCAAGGTATGTGGATGACTGCAAAAAGGTTGTCATATCGATGTTTGGGACAACAGAGACATCCTTAAAAAGGGTCTCAGTCAGACAGATGTGGTGTCAAACTTATGGGCTCCAGCTATAGTCATACAAATACAACATAGGTGCCAACACCCTAAATATGGAGGAAATAATAAGGGCTCTATGGACACATGTGGATAGTCATCACTACTTCCAGAAACACATTTACAAAGTGGTTAGAAAATTATGCTATATGTTCCCACAAACTGCCAAGGTCTTTGCATGTAGGTCAAGGAGGTTCTCTCTACTCATCAGTCATCAGACCCATCATAGAGTACCACAACACACTTGCGATGAATCTGACTAGGCACCATCAGCAGCTGGAAAGACCACTGACGTACCTCAACAAGCGCATTAGCGGCCTCAAACAGTTGCCCCATGCAACAAAACTGAATTTAACTCAATCTGTACTCCATTGCATACTGTCTACTCAGGTGATCTCTGCCCAACAGACAGGTCCATGTCCAATGCAGAACGGATGTACATGTGCTATCTGAAGTAACCCCAAGCTCACTGTACTAATGCTCTAGGGATATCATAATCACAACAATAAATAGAACATGTTGGAGGAATACATTAATAACTCACAGACTTCCCTTTCTTTGGAAAAGGCTCCCTCCCAACCTACATTAAGCTGAGTCCCTCACTGACACTCTTCCAGAGGAGCCTTGATGAGTGTATGTGAAACTGAACTGTCACATCATGGATCACTTCATCAGATCTACTACCCAGAGGCCTAGGGAACTAACTCCATGGGTGGTGATAGCTGCACACTCTGGCCATACTAATATATGCCTTCAGGCAGATAGCCTATTACCTACCTATGTACATATATATATATATATATATATATATATATATATATATATCGGGAGAACACAGTATAATAAGCCAAAGATGGATGGGCAGAGATGTATGTAAGAGGGTGGCCATGACAGGGAGCCATCCAGGACTCTTCCCACCCAGCACACATCCCAATGGCACAAAAGACATGAGGTGCACATCTCACCCAGTATACATAACAGCCACCAATATCTGTAAGCATTACAGTGTATGTTGTCCATGTGCCTGCTGTACAGCATGATGGTACAGTGAAGTACATATCTACTATCTGTAGACATGTACCTATCACATAGTCTACTACATACCTATGAACCTATCTTCAATAAGCCATATGTTAGCCTAGGCAAGCTGTGCAGCTTTCACCACCCCATTGGGTAGTCTCCCAAGCCCTCATTCTAATAGTTAGTACCCTAAGCCCCTTTCTAGTGGGGCTGCTGATGTGATGCCTGACATGAATTGTCTGTTTCCCATCCACTCATCAAGGTTCCTGTTGAAGAGTGTCAGCGAGGGGTTCTGTCTGATATACATTGGGACTCTGTTCCACAGTAAGGCAAGTGTCTGGGATGGTACTCTATTACACCAGCATGTTGTATTCATTGTTGTGATGAGGTTCATATCCCTGGAGTGTGTAGCGTGACTCAGTTTTGTTATCTGTAGATGGAGCATGCTCAGCAGTTATGTGTTGGACATGGCTCTGTATGTTAGGCAGAGTGTGCCTCTGAGTAGGCAGTATGCAATGAAGAACAAATTTAGTTTTATCAGTTGTGTTGCATAACACAACTGTTTGAGGCCAGTAATCCCCTTGGTGAGGTACCTCTGTGGTCTCTACAGCTGCTGGATATGCGTAGTCAAGTACATCCAAAATGGTGCATTGTACTCAATGATGGGTCTGATGACTTAAGAGTAGAGGGCCACCATTACCTTTGCGGATCCTGATGCAAACCCTTTGTTGATTAGGTGGGCCACATAGGATTTCCCAATCACTTTGGCAACATGGTTGTCAAAGGAAAGATGACTATCTACTTGTGTCCCCAGATCCCCTATTACCTTTTCAGTTTTAAGGGGGTAACACCTATGGGGTAGTTTCTGTGTACTTTGTTTTCAACAAAGGGGATCACTATGCATTCCTCCACATTGAGCTTGAGGCCATGATTCTGACACCACACATCTGTCTCATAGAGTCCCTTCTGGAGAATATTTGTGTCATCCAGGGAATCTATTATGGCAAACACTTTACAGTTCCCAGCAGACTTAGTCAACCACAACCCTCCTGTGGTGGCATGTACATTTGAGAAGTCTATACCAAACAGGAGGGACCCCAGGACTGAACCCTGGGGGCCACCAGTTGTTACCAGTGTAGAGTCTGACATGTAGCCAGCAACTCTTAGTTTGTGGAATCTATATGTGAGCCAGTTTGCAATCCATCTTGTGATGTATGGATTCATGCCCAGGTTGGTGAGTTCATCTATGATACCTGACTGGGAAATGGTGTCAAAGGCTGTAATGAGGTATAGGTAGGCTGTGCTGAGCTCATTTCAATCATCTGTAGCCTGGGTAACGGTCTCAAAGAAATCCAGCCAGTTCAGGAGGTGTGATCTGCATATGATGAAGCCAAACTGGGTGTGCTCAACTGTGTGAAGGTTCACAATCTCTTTATTGTTGATTGGCTCCATTGCCTTAAAGAGCAGACTTGTCAGGCTCATAGAGCATGAATGCCAAGGGGTTTTTGTGCCCCCACCCTTGTAGAGTGTGAAGAATGTTGCTGTGCAACATTCTATGGGTACATATCCTGTACAGACCATGTAGGGAGAGGTGTAGGTATCCCTGATGAATATGGATACATCCCCACCCTATGTGCTATGATCCAGGTCCTGATGCTGGAAGGTATGAAATGAGTAGTATCCTGGTAGTGCTGGTGTGCCCTCTGGAGCCTTGAACTAGGTTTCTGTTACTGCAGAGATATTAATATTCTCCATACTGAGATGTGCCTCGAGTGTGTGAATCTGGAAGCTGAGACTTCTGGCAATGAGTAGCATTTAGCTAACTTTGTGGTTATTTGTGTTGGTTACAGGGTTTGGTTTGTCCTGAGTGACTGGTGTTCCACACCTGAAGTCAAAGGTTCATTGGTCCCATCTGACCATAAGCTAATTACCCTATGTATCCACATTCTGGACCCACCCCCCATTAAGGAAACCATGTTAAAAAATGTCTCCAAAGCCAACTTCATGCTTCTTAAGACAGAAGTGCTGAACTTCAGGACACCCATGCAGATGGACAATACTGTTAAGACTACCGAATCCTTCACAATTGCACTTTATAAGCACTTACATGAGGGTATGCATCGTGCTCTCCCAAACAGAACCAAGACGCTATCCTCCAAGAAAAGGAAGCCAATCTGGTGGTCCCATGCCATGAACAAACTACACAACAGAAGGAAGAAACTGTTGCAAAAGAGGGTAAAATCTCATGAGTGGAGGAGCTCCCTGGTCAGCCTCAGGAAGAAGCTGCGATCCCTGATAATATCCTCCAAAGCTAATTATGAAAACAAAGTCGACACTGATTCTAAAGACAACAACAAAGCATTCTATAGCTATGTCAAGAATCTCAATGGCAACACTCAGATCTGCTCTGAGTTACAGCACAATGGCACTAAATATACAGACCCAACTGATATTGCCAACAGCCTGGCAGATAGGATCAGTGCTAGCTTTACTCCCCTCTCACCCATGAAAGAGCACATCCCTATACCGGAAGAATGCAAAGTTGCTGTCATCATGGCTGCACAGGTAAAAACTACTCTCCAAAGCCAGGAACACATCATCCATGGGGCAGGATTACATCCCAGGCTGCATTCCACATGAACTACAGAACGAACTGGCACCACACCTACATACTATGTTCAATCATAGCCTCACCTCAGGCTTTGTCCCTGCTGAATGGTGCACAATGACGGTTATCCCACTACACAAGGGGGGAGCCACCACAGACCATGGGAACTACCGCCCCATTAGCCTGATGAGCCTGGTCTGCAAGGCCATGGAACGTATCATCATGGAACTTATAAACAAAGACATTGGTAATCTCCAAACTCTGGACCACAACCATTTTGAGTTTGTAAAAGGCAGATCATGTCTCCTAAACCTGATAGACTTCTTTAAAGCAGTCACCAAAGACGTAGACAAGGGTAAGGTGGTTCACAATGCCTTTCTAGATCTTGTCACGGCCTTCGACACCATCCCCCACTCTGGAATTATGGATAAACCCACTAAACTAGGTATAAATCCCTATGTCACAAGCTGGGTTGCCAACTGGCTGACTGACACAACCCACACTGTGAAAGTAGCAGGCTCAAAGTCCGACTTCAGACCAGTGACAAGTGGAGTACCACAGGGTTCAGTCCTGGGTCCTGTCCTGTTTGGTATCTACTTCCCGGAAGTACAGGTTAACATGGAAGGTCTCTGGCTAATGAAGTTCCCAGATGACTGCAAACTAGGAGCCATAATCGAGACTACTAACGATGTGGACATCCTACAAAAGGGCCTCACTGAGACAGATGCCTGGTGTCAAAGCCATGGCCTCAAGCTCAATGCCAAAAAGTGCATTGTCATCCCCTTTGGTAAAAACACTGTACCCATGAACTACAACATAGGTGGTAGTATACTTAACACCAAAAGTGTAATAAGATACCTTGGGACACAGGTGGACAGTAGACTCTCCTTTGATAATCACATCGCCACAGTAGTCATGAAATCCTTCTACATGGCACTCCTCATCACAAAAGGTGTCTCATGCAGAATAAAAGAGGTCATTGTTCCTCTCTACTCATCACTCATTAGATCCTTTATAGAGTACAATGCCCCTTTTGCTGTGTACCTCACAAGACATCTACAACAACTGGAAAGCCTACAGAAATACCTCACAAAGAGGATTAGTGGCCTCAAATACATGCCATACACAGACCATCTCAAAACACTACAGCTTTACTCCATTGCATATCGCCTACTCAGAGGTGACCTCTGCCTAACATACAAAGCTATGTCAAACACAGAGCTGTTGGACATGCTCCACTTAAAGAAATCCCAATCCCTCCGAGCATCGGCCCCAAAACCCAGACTGAAATACTAAAGGAGGGGGTGTATCCATTTTCATAAAGGATACCCACACCACCAGGTTAGTGGCACAGCACGAGGCCTTGGAGACCATGCAAGTGCAACTAACATTGGGCAAAGCTACTTATCAGATCGTAGCCTGCTATAGATCACATACCTTATCTCAGGACCCTCACTCAGTATTCCTCAGAACACTGGGAAATATAAAGGTCCTACCAAACACCATGATATGAGGAGATTTCAACTATACAAACACTGACTGGGAGAATTACTTGAGTACAAAGTCCTTTGCCCAATGCTTCCTAGAGTTTATAAACTCAAACGGCCTGGAACAGCTGGTCACCACGAACACTAGAGGTGACAGCATACTGGACCTGATCATCGCCAACATGGGGAATCAGTGTTCCACACCAGAGGTAAACCCCTCGCTGGTAATATCAGATCATGAAGTAATCACACTGGACATCCACATCCCAACCCCCCCCCCCCCCAGTCAACAAAACCACTGTGAAAAGCTTTTCAAAAGCAAACTTCACACTTCTCAAGACCGAAGTGGAAAGTTTCAAAGCCCCCTTGCTACAGGATAATGTTATCCAATCTGCAGCATCTTTTACAAGTGCATTCTATGAGCATCTACAGGGATGCATGGATCGAGCCAACCCAATTAAAACCAAGACTCACTCCTCCAAAAAGAAGAAACCAATCTGGTGGTCATTGCCCATAAATAAGTTATACAACAGAAGGAGGAAACTAACACATGATAGAGCAAAATTCCAAAAAGGAAAGGCATCACTGATCATTATTAGCAAGAAACTACGATCGCTCATAAAATAATCCAAGTCCAGTTTCTAAAGAAAAATTGCCAAGGAATCTAAAGATAACCACAAAGCCTTCTATAGCTATAGCAAACATTTAGGTGGCAACTCTCAGATATGCTTTCAGCTACTGCAAAATGGCA
The DNA here is from genome assembly GCF_019279795.1 of Protopterus annectens. Classification (NCBI taxonomy): domain Eukaryota; kingdom Metazoa; phylum Chordata; order Ceratodontiformes; family Protopteridae; genus Protopterus; species Protopterus annectens. Next base: position 1,398,802,049 of record NC_056731.1, read on the forward strand.
AAAAATACACTGAACCAACTGACATTGCCAACATCCTTGTGGACAAGTTCAGTGCAAACTTCACCCCCTCACCCCCAAAAGGGCCCGTGTCCATCCCAGAAGAATGCAGAGCCCCAGACTTCATGGACATGCAGGTAAAAACAGCCCGCTCCAAAGCTAAGAACACAGCATCAATGGGATTGGATGGTGTCCCAGGCTGCATCTTACACGAGCTCCAAAAGGAACTAAACCCTCACCTACATTCACTGTTCAGTCTCAACCTTACCACAGGCTATGTACCCAAAGAATGGTGTACAGCAACAGTCATCCTGCTCCACAAAGATGGTGCCACAACAGAACCTGGGAACTATTGCCCTATAAGCCTGACCAGCCTGGTTTGCAAAACTATGGAGCAAATTATCTTGGAACTTATAAACAGAGACATTGGAAACCTCCAGATACTGGACCCTACCCAATTTGGCTTTGTTAAAGGCAGATCCTGCCTCCTAAACCTAGTTGACTTCTTTGAAACAGTTACCAAGGCCATAGATGAAGGGAAGGTAGTCCACACAGCCTATCTGGACCTCACTAAGGCCTTTGACACCATTCCCCACTCTGGCATCATAGACAAGCTTACCAGCTTGAACATTAACCCCTAGGTCACGAGATGGGTGGCTAACTGGCTCACAGATAGAGCACACATGGTCAGAGTTGCAGGTGCCATGTCCGACTCTAAGCCAGTCACAAGTGGCATCCCACAGGTCTCGGTCCTGGGACCCCTCCTGTTCAGTATATACATCTCTGAGGTACAGGCAAGCATGGGAAGACTATGGCTGACCAAGTTCCCAGATGACTGTAAACTGGGGACCATAATCGACTCTGGCTGACACAGACATCCTCCAGAAAGGTCTTACAGAGACAGATACCTGGTGTCAAAACCACGGCCTCAAGCTGAATGGCAAAAAATGCATAGTCATCCCCTTTGGAAAAAACAAAGTGCCCACAAATTACCACATAGGTGGTAATCCACTAGGTACGGAAAATGTAATTAGGGACCTGGGAACCCAGATAGATAGTAACCTCTCCTTTGATAATCACATTGGCAAAGTGGTTAGTTATTCCTTCTATGTAGCCCACCTAATCACGAAAGGGTTCAACTCTAGATCAAGAGAGGTCATTGTGCCCCTCTACTCATCACTCATTAGGCCCATAATAGAGTACAATGCCCCATTTGGTATGTACCTTAATTGGCACATGCAACAGCTAGTAAGACCACAGAAGTACTTCACCAAGAGGATCATGGGCCTCAAAGAGATGCCCTATGCAGCTTGACTAAAGAAACTCCAGCTCTACTTGGTTGCTTACTGCTTGCTCAGATGTGATCTATGCCTGACATATAAGGCCATGTCCAACCCGGAATTAATGGACATGCTCCACCTCAAGAAAAGCAAATCTCTTAGAGCCACATGCTCCAGTGAATTAAACCTCAGCAAAGCAATAAACAGGATGTGCTGGAGGGATAGATTCCTGTCCCTGAGACTTCCCTCACTCTGGAATAGAATCCCAGTTGATGTTAGGCCAAGCCCCTTGCAGACTTTCTTCAAGAGGAATCTTGATGAGTGGATGGGAAATTGTAAAATTACCCCTGGGATCACTTCAGTGGCCCTGCTAGACAGAGGCCCAGGAAACTAATTTAAAAGGGATGTGAAAGCCAACACATTCAGGCTAGGCTTATAAATGCCCTTGGGCAGATAGCCTAGTACCTAACTATGAACCTATGAACTTACACTCTCTAGGGACCTAAAGCTTGTCACCATAATAAACAGAACATGCCGGAGGGATAGATTCCTGTCCCACAGACTTCACATACTCCAGAATAAACTACCTATCTATATCAAACAAAGCTCCTCATTAGCACTCTTCAAGGAAAATCTTGATTATTGGATGGGAAATAGGAACTTCACCCTGGGGATCACTTCTGTGTCTCTGCACAACAGTGGCACAGGAAAATAAATTTCTTGGGTGGCAAAAGCCAGGGTACCTTTTTGGCTGGCCTTGTATAGACCCCAGGGCCAATAGACTAGTACCTACCTATGAACCTATGAACCTTTGAGCCTTGCCTAAAAAAGGTAATATGGGGACAGCATGAGTCTTGGCCAGTATTCAGAAGCATAGGGGTGACAGGTGCAAACCATCTGTAGTGAAGCAACAAGGCTTGTCTATCATGTCATCACAGGCAGACAGAGACTGGATCCCCTTTGAATGACACCAGAAGCTCAGCCAATTGTTGAAGTTTATCATCTTTCTGTTATATTGCAGTATCATGTAGGTGAAGGTAAGATGCTACTCAAGGTTTGACCCTGTGTGTGCCAGCATGTCATGCATCAACCCATATATGATATGGTCATGGCCTATGCATACAATACACTCACAATACACCTAGTGTGATAAGCCTGCTGAGGTTAGCAAATGTGAAAAAAACCTTTGTGCAAACTGTCAGCAAGTAATGTCTGTATTGTACCCTGTAACTCCATATTGCTTGCTGAAGTGTAAAGACGTACTTAGTTTGGATTAAGAACACCACACTTGCCAACTGTGTGTGTCTCCCTGGGGAGAAGCAACCTTTTTGGAGACTACTCAAACACCTTAAAAGTGGTGTTAAGTCCGATGATGTCACCATCCTACAAATATACCTGTGGAAAGGTGAAATCCCAGTAATGGGTATAGTGTGTTGTGTAAATGCGTACAGCTGTAGTATTATAATATAGTTAGGTAGGGGTTTGAATCCTGCACTTGCCAGCTGTATATGTGTGTCTCCCTGGGGCGGAGCAACTTTTTTGGAGACTACTCAAACACCTTAAAAGTGGTATACTCATCTTTGTCAAGTCCGATGATGTCACCATCCTACAAATATACCTGTGGAAAGGTGAAATCCCAATAATGTCTATAGCGCATTGTGTAAATGTGTACTGCTTTAGCATCATAATATAGTTAGGTAGGGATTTGAATCCTGCACTTGCTAACTGTGTGCATGTGTGCCCCCCTGGGGAGGAGCAGCCTTTTTGGAGACTACTCAACCACCTTAAAAGTGGTATACTCATCTTTGTCAAGTCCAATGATGTCACCATCCTACAAATATACCTGTGGAAAGATGAAATTCCAGTAATGTGTATAGTGCACTGTGTAACTGTATACTGCCATAGTATCATAATATAGTTAGGAAAGAGTTTGAATCTTGCACTTGCTGACTGTGTGTCTGTTCTCCAGGAGTGTGACACCGTTGGCCAATGTGGCGTGGGTTTTGATTTTTATAGTGTATGACATATCACAATGACAACTGTATGTGCATTACACATGTAAGTTAGATGTGGGGCAAATCCATATGCATACATGTGACCTCAAGTATTTCATAGGTGGGTACTCTGCTTTCTCCATGAATGCATGTGTTATCTTTGCCAGAGCATGCTGGTGCTTTCCAGACCTTAGGTCACTTCTGTATGCTGGTGACAAGTTTAGCCACTGCAGTGATTCCTGGACTATGGCTTCCATTTCACATCCACACATCATGGTTTCTATTGAAGAGTGTGAGTGAGGGTTTATGCTTGAGGTGTATTTGAAACCTGTTCCAAAGCAAGCAAAGTTTGGCAAAGATGACTAATCGTTATAGGTGTGCAACAACCTCTGCGGATCTGCATGCAAACCCTTTATTGTGAAAGCCAAACACACTCTGGCTAGGCTTATAAATGCCCTAGGGCAGATAGCCTAGTATCAACCTATGAACCTATGAACATATGTGCTCCACAGAGGGATTTCCAAAACCCTTTGGTAATGTGATTATCAAAGGAGAGATGACTTAACACATGGCTGTATGTATACATTAGTACCTGTTCCACATTTTGGGGGCTACTACCTATGTGGTACTCTGGGGATACTTTATTTTCTAAAAGTGGATAATTATGCTTTCTTAGGCTTATAGCTTTACTGCATGCGTTTGACACCAGGTATCTATCTGTATGATACCCTTTTGGAGGATGTGTGTGTCATCTGGAGAATAAAGTATAGCCCACAGTATGCATTTTCATCACACGTGGGCAGACATATCCCTACTGTGTTTGCTTGTACCTAAGAAAGCTATATGCCAAACAGGAGTGGTCCCAGGACTGAGTGCAGGTGACTACCACTTATTACTGGCATAGAATAGTACATGGGGGTTGCAAATGTTACTATGTGTCCTACATCTGTGCGTCAGTTATCAAGCCATCATCTAACAATCGTTTATGGTCAGTCTGTTGAGGTTATGTCTAATACCAGTATGTGGGATGGGTATGATTTGCTGGTGAGCTATAGCTTGGCTCTGTTGACCTCCCCTCCCTCACCTATAGCCTTGTTGACTGGCTTGAAGTCTACTAGGTGTAGGAGCCATGATCTGGCCTTTAGAGAACCTAAGTGGGTATGGTGCAGTGTTTGCAGGTTCATAATGTCTCTGTTAATGAGTTCCATAATGCTGTGCTCCATAGCCTTCCAGATAACATTGGTCTGGCTTATAGGGTGAGAGTTTCCAGGACCTGTTGTAGTTCTACCCTTAATCAATTTATGTTAACATTTCCACTGGGTGTGACGAGGGTGGACAGGTTTAAGAATAAGCATATTAGAGGGTCAGGCCAGTTTTGAAGGTTAGTAGACCATGCCAGATATGCAGGATTAAGTTGGTTTGTACATGTGCTGAGGAGGGATGCAGAGTATATTGTGAAATAGATGCTAAGGATGAAGCCATCAGGTAACAGGAAAAGAGGAATGCCTAAGATGAGGTTTATGGCTGTGGTGAGAGAGGACATGCAGGTGGATGGTGTGACAGCGCAAGATGCAGAGGGCAGGAAGACATGGAAACAGATGATGTACTGTGGCGATGTCTAGTGGGAGCAACCGAAAGGAGAAGAAGACGTAGCTCAACCCTTGTGGACTGTGAACACCATTACCGTACGTCATTCCACATGTATGTAACCTGTATAGAGGCTCCATCTGGACAGAGCGTTTAGGTGAGTGGTGACTTCATATGTTAGCTTGTGTATGACACAGCCAGGGACACTGTCCAGTACCACTGCCACTGTGGTGTGGACCTTGTTAAAGAGATGTTTTAACTAGAGTGTCTGTGAATCATCAGGTATTATGTTCTGCAGGTCTGGAAATGTGGCCCTTGTATAGCGACAGGGTGGTGAAATTCGCATTCAAACTGTCTGACAAGGAATTGGTAATGTCAGTCAGATAAGTGTACTTTGTGACCATTTACATTAACTGTGACCCAATCTGAGATTTCCCCTCTAGATTATGAACAACAGTAAAGACAGCTTTAGTGCTGTCTTTGGAATCATTGCCATTTTGTATTTTGAAGCTTACCTTATATGTTTATTGAGGGACTGAATTTTCCAAATGATACTGACCAGAGAGGTTATCACTTCTTGGTATGTAACTCTTTTTTGGTATAACATCACACCTTCTATTATATATTTAGTTTATGGCAGGGGTCCATGAGACTAATGCACTTTTACTGTATAAGTGAGAATCTCTTGTGTTTGTGATAGCACAGTCCATGCAACCCTATAGTTGAACAGTGTGCATTAATACAGGATTATGCAGCTGGGACACTGTTAACCTTAGTAATGCAAACCAGTGACAGATAGGAACAACAGCATCACCCACAGCACAGTGTCAACCCGTGTCATACACACACATGCGTACTCAAGTTCCAAAATGTGTGTAGTACAATGCATACTGGCCACCAATAGAAACTATGGAGTGTTAACACTGGCCAATACAGGGCATGTCACCCTGCCCATGTGTCCAATATTTACGTACATGCAGACAGTGCACCTCCGCCATGTTCACAAATGTACACCTGCAAACCTGTGCTGCACACACCCCACACTTACTGTCCACTATATAACACATGCTGACACAAGTACACACATCAGCCAAGTGGCACATGGGCAAACAAAACACAACTGGAATAAACACTGGTGGAAACAATACAACATTGATAATTACTGCTTTAATGCATCATGCCTGCTCAGCTATACCTTCAAGGATATCATTACACTTTACTGCTGACAACATGCTACACATTCAACCATCGCTATACTTTACCAATGTCACCCTGTGCATCAGCACCATGTTAGCCTGTTTCTGCATCAATGTTACAGATGACAGGAGGTGGCACAGGTTTCATCATATGCACAGGGTGTGTTGTTGGTTTGCCAGAGGCCTACACTGAGCCATACAATCGACATATGTGTGTGAGTGTGTGTGTGAGGGCCATGAGTACTGTTATGGGCCAATGTTGATGTAGTGTGTGCGGGTATGTGTTTGCCTTAAGTTTCTGGTTTATGTGTGTGTGTCTGCATGCACACAGTTCCACCATGTGGCTGCCATATATGGGGATTTGTGGGACAGCTACAGACTGTACCTAGCAGGCTTTACAGATCACCATCTCTGGCCACGGATACGGAACCTGTGCCTGGCAGGGGTGCTACAGGCAGTATCAGGTACTAATCCAGACTGGGTACTATCCTCAGAGGTTGACATATGTCAACTGGATCCAGGTCCCTGCTGGGACTGGCCAGAGCCACGTGCGCGTGATCTTCTAGGATGGTCTATGGACAGCCCCCCCAACATTGCTGGAGCTGGTACTGGCACTACGGGAGCGGCTGTGACTTGCTGGATGTCCACGGCGACCTCCAGCTGCTGATGTTGCTGGCATACATCCACATCGACGTCTCAACCGTCCCGCACTGTCCTGACACATGGATATGACATTGTGTAGGACATCCAATGTATCACCCCAACGTCTATCAATGACCTCAGTGTAATTACGTATGGCACCTGCTAGGTCACAGATACTGTCATTTACAGAGGTGTTATGAGCCCTATGTGCCCTTAGTCCCTGTCTGGTGTACTGCTCCATTCATCCCTGTGCCTCCATGACAGCCTGGAACATGCGTGTGGTTGAAAGAGTTGTGGCACATCTGCCAGGGGCATGATGACCAGCAGTGCTCTGATGAGAACCCCTGGGCATCTGCCTATGCGGTACCATTCCAGACATCTGGCTACGGCTGCTGTGTCCTGATACATGTGCCATAGATACCACACTTTCCTTTCCAGTGCCAACCGTACACTGTCCCTCAGCTAAGGGCAATGGTGATGATGGATGTACAGGCAGTATGACTGTGTGCATGGATGGGGTGAAGACTTGTGTACTGTCAATTGGTGGCCCAACAAGAGACCCTGACAAACTTGCCTGTGCCTCAACGCACCTATCCTCATGATCACTGTCTGTCTTGGTGACATCAGGTTCCCTGCTGTACTGAACCAGCCCCACCTCAGCACCTGTGAGAGGAAAACAGGAAACACACTTTAAGACCTGAACATGATGTCAGACCACATGCACACATGCACACATGCACATGCACACATGCTCACATGCACACATGCGCACATGCACACATGCGCACAGGAACACATGCACACATGTGCACACGCACACGTGCACACATGCACACGCACGCACACACACACACACATGCACACGTGCACACATGCACACACACAAATACACTCCTCCCTAAAGCAGACACACACACACAGACACGCACACAATGCCAGCAATCTCAGAACATACACAATAGCAGGTGATGGTGGGGTACAGTATCACAAGCAAAACAGTCATATCACACATGTCAGCATGCAAGACATGTGTTGCTCAACAGCATGCAGTGCAACTGTAGACAGTCCTTGTTACTAACACTATACATGGCTTTGATGCATGTGTTTTGTTATTAGGTGATTGGCCTCCCCCTGGAACACAATGCATACATGGACACAACATTGCTGTGCAAATATTCAAAACTCTGTAATGTACTGTGCACCATAAGTCACAGGTCTACGTACCATTGCTGGATGTATATCTGTGCATCAGATAGGTATCCAATGCTGATTACAGCCTCTGTGTCTTTAGCAAGTAATTGTGGACACAGTTTTAGCACATGCATGATGAGTATTCACACAACATCATCAGTGGTGCATGTATAATTGATGGAATACCATTCGTCTACATACCCAATGTACAGTCGTTATGGTGAGTGTAGATCATATTGTGGACATGCCAGTGTCATCTATGACATGGCATGCTAAAACACAACTGCATATTTAAACATCACACATACCCAATGTGTGTCATATGACCTAGCCACTCAATAGCATCACAAGACATATATGTGTCAGTTGTGCAAATGGTGATTGGTATGCATATTGTTTAGAGGTGCATATGTTTGCACACACACAACATTGAGGTGTATAGCAATGAAAGCTATGTGTAGTACTGTGGTTACAATAACTGGAAGGGGTATAGTACCATAGGCCATCATCATGAAGCATCATGTGGTCACTCAAGGCTACAAATGTTTCCCAAACCAGCACTAATCATGCTGTACCAGAACTGTACTACCTTGGCTACATTCACCATTTCACAACCAGTTGTTACATGGGTTTGTAAGGAGGCCAATAAGGAGCATTCCCTGACATGAATTTGTAGTGTGTTGCAGAGTGTTTAAATGCCCCAAGATTGGCCTCTACCCCTCGGGTATATTATGTGTAATGTGTGGATGAGATTTTGGATACTGGAGTGTGTCTTTACAGAGGGTTTGTGAATCCTTTATGTGTAGCATGTTAAAATGCTCTGATTATGACATAGTTATGTATGTTATGTGCATGTTGAATATCAACTCTGCCTATCCAATGGTCACTACAGTGTAGCCACATTTGTTTAAGATGATCTGGGTATTGCATGTGTTTGAGGCAGCTAATCACATTAGTGGGATGTGCGTGGTCTTACACCAAACATGCACATCATGCCTTATGGGTAGGTGTGTTACATGTGTACATGGCCTACAGCTTAACTATGACATGTACTTTTTATTTACAATAATAAATGTAGAACACACTCACCAGCATCTGTCCGCTGCCTTGATGTCACCTCAGAGGGACCTACATAGAGATGAGACCGTTTGTCAGTGGCCACAACTGTGGCATTGCTAATTTGTGTTTGTAATCTTACAGTAGAACAACAGTTTACATTCACAGGCCTGCAGATTATGTTCCAAGTGATCAGTATTGCACAACAACAGGCTCCACATCTTCTAACTACACACTCCACATCTTACATATGCATGATCTACCAATACAGATAACAGTAGTCTACAGATATGCCATGTTACCTGCATGCTTCATGTGTGGTTGCTGGGTGGCTCCAACCTCCATCATGGTCTATGTCTGCTGCTGTTGTTGTTGGGCAGGTGCCACGAGGCTCAGGAGCAGCTCCTCCACTCTGGTGAGGGGAGGATGGATATTAACACCACCTCCTGTTGCAAGCTGTTGTCTCCGCACATCAGAAGCACGCTGACGGACATGTCTGAGTAGATCACTGCAGTGGTGGCATACCTGCTCATATGTCTGGTTATGCAGGACTACCTCATTGACCCTTCGGACAACATCTTGCCACATTGCAGTATGCTCCTGCTGGTTCTGGCTGGTTCATGAGAACATTAGACTGTAGTGCTGAATCATACAGCTAGTATTGATTTCATCTTCAGGACTACTATAGCTGGGATTTCTGCGATGTGCCATAATCCCTGGAAGACATAAAGAAAAAATATGTCTGAGCAAGTCATATGGCACATTTAACATTATACAGTATAGATATCACTGAACTGCCATATATAGCAACCTATTAGCTAACTGAGAGTGAAACACTTTAACTACCACTTATCACTGCTCACCCCACAACTGCTTGAAAGTGTCTGGCTCACTCTATCTAGTGAACCATGTTCTGCACAGCAACAAAATAAAATCACTATATAAGACTATACAAGAGTACCTGGCCCACTGTATGCAACACAATGCACCACCTAGCCACAGCAGATATACATCAAGCTGATGTGTAAAGAAATATGTCATCCATCACAATGAGTGTAAGGTCCAGTAAATGTATTACCATTATACCACACAATGTGTTAATGGCAAACCCGTGGCCAAAATATGTGCACAATTGGGAATATAGGTTGCATACTGCTGTAGTCCACTATAAATGTTGCTAGATATGCAGTTATATGTTTTACCAAACATATGACAGAAGACATGTTACAGACATACCCACACACACATCAGACATAATTACAGGACACAAAGGTATGGCAACCCAGATAAGCTTTACGTGTGTACTGTACAGTACTGTGTGTCAGTACTTACAAAACATTAATCTTGGGGAATGTAATCTGTGATGAATACAGGGACCTCACAAAACAGTGGATGCAAGCAATGTGGACATACACCATACTTTGCTGTACAGGCCCAGAGCTTCAAGTAGTACTACAGTACACACAGGATTTGGATTCAACATCATTACCAATCAATAATCATAGATGTAGTGCTTTAGCCTCCAATGACACATCCCAGTTAAAACCAAGGGACTTAATCACACTGCATGCCATAGCACTTTTTCTGCCTAGCAACAGAATACACAGCTTTTGCTTGGATCAAAGCAAGGACCCATAATACCATGACATAAACAGTTTCCCACTAAGCTATCCCACAAATACATATCTTTGACGTATTCACAAACAAATTGACCATCACAGTCAACAGTACAGAGAATCTATTGCAACAAGTAGATGTAGGTGTGTATGAGTATATATGAGTCACTCTCTCTCTCTCTCTCTATATATATATATATATATATGTGTGTGTGTGTGTGTGTATGTGTGTGTATATATATATATATATATATATATATATATATATATATATATATATATATATATACATATACACATCCATTGGTGTACATATACATACATATGTAGGCACATATACATTTCACCTTTCATAGTGGGAATATCAATTATACAAAGGATGTGAGGTGTACAGTAATGTAATAATATCGTACAGTCTTGTGATAAATGCATTGAAAGTGTTCACAGCCCAGGTAGCTTTAGCAGGCCTCACTGGCTTCAACATTGCAAACTGAACAAACCACCCACACTGTTTAACCACCACATGTCATATACCAGCACTGTACACTGTCTTGTTCATCACACACTAAAACCTACATACAAATATGTGCATACTAACCTTTACCAACATATATATCTCCACCCTTCACAAACGGTTGCAATATGTCCCCTGCTCTATGCACATATACAGATGTGAATATATATGACACATATATATTTCTCTGTATGTGTGTGGCATACACACACAAGGTCCACACTGTTGTAAGTCCCTGGACCTCACAGCTGAACTGTTGGGCCTTGCTGCAACACAAACAGGTGTCACATGTGAACACACACTAACATTAGAGGGGGTATATATAGATACAAATGCTAGATAAGCATACCAGACTGCTACAGCAGTTGCCAGTGCTAAGCTACACTTTAATATGACTACCATGCATGTGTTGCTCTGTCACACCCATGTTTATATAATGGCAGCACTAATCCCCCCAACAGCCATTGGCCACACTACTGTACAGAACACAGATAACATGGATCAGATTTTTGACATTTAATGCTGAGCTACACATTTCACAGGTATGTCCCACTGCCCACAGGTACACACTGTATTACCCATAGCAGTAATTAAGCAGGACATCTGTGCATAGATAAGTACTGCTGCCACATATGAATGGTTCATATTATGTAGACTACTCTTCAAAAACATCTACTACATGCCAGTAAATACATATGTGTCAAATACATTTCCTTTGTATGATTTGGTATTATTTCTTTTTCCTTTTCACTGTCTCTCTGTCAGTCTCTGCAATAGTGATTGAGTTTGTTGGCAGCAATTGCAACCTGCTTTTGTAGGTATTTGCACATGAGCATGTGATGGCCTTTGCACCAGTTAGTGGCCACCATTTGCTAATTGCATGCAGCCTGCTGTGTAGTAATTGCAGTAATCACTGTCATAGCAACCCAGTACTATAAATTGCTAACTCAGGTAGGCATGGCCCTTTCAGCTTTCCAAGATGGAGATCATCCTTGTTTGCTGTGGACATCATTGTTTAAGACAGAAGGTTGGTATAGTTCTTATATCAGAAGCCAGGGGTGTAGCCAGTAATTTACATTTTGTACTCAGACCTAAATGTTGCTGCTTCCAGTACACACTTGTCAGTGTAGAAATGTACTCACCCATCAAAATGCTAACCCAAGATACATGGGAGGATGTACTTTCTTTTTCAAATTTTACAATTAACTGCCATACAAAGCTAGATATTAAGATGTATTCCTTTGGCACAAGAATTGTTTGAGAAGTGCTATACTGTGAATATTCATTTACTCAGTTCTAAACAGTTTGTGCCTTTTTAGTGTTGACATTAGCACAAGCTGCTCAAGAAAACTGGACACATTTCAGTACTGTGAGTATGCTTACCTATATCCTTGGTAGACCCTGCACATACAGGTATATTCTAGGGGTGCAGAAGTACATAGAGTGTATGTATTATTGTGTGAATTTTATCTTGCTGGGCTTACAGGGTTGCTGTGCACATGTTAGTTTATCAAGGCAAGTAGTCTGTCTGCGTAACTCCCAACTGTGGACCTATCCACATGGTAGCCAGAGATTAGCCTTTTATTCTTTGTCTGTGCACCACACAGGTCTTTTCAGCACTAGAGCAATGGCATTGTTACAGTTGGTTGCTACCAGTACATGGCTACATCCTTTTGTATTTCAGTGTTGTATTCCTACATAAGGGTATGCTTCCGGAACTCCTTCCAAAGCTATTTGCACAGTGTGCAACAGCAGAAAGGCTGCTATGCCTCTGTGTTTCTGTCTTTGCCAGACCTCTCAAACACTCGGGTACATATTTGAACAGATTCATGCAAAAGTAGAGAAAAAGTCAGGGACACCTTTAAAATATTATTGCCATTAAGTTGAGACTTAGAGAGAACCAGAGCATTTGGATTAATACACCTTTTCTGAAGTAAAAGAAGTGTCTAACTCTTAATTATTGTCATTACTCATTGTGTGTAATTCACCACCTTTCTGGCCAAAGTCAGTAGTTTTCGGAGGGATTCAGAGGAATAGAGCTAAATTTTGTTTCAAAATCAGGGACATCCCTGGAAATTAGGGACAGTTGGGAAGTATGGCCTCTGCCTTAAACAGATATGCCAGTGTTTGTCCTGCTGTGATACTGTGTGGGGTTTGTAAAGTGATGGTTTAACATTATTTCCTGCTAGAATGGCTGCTTCTCTTATCGCAGTCATGTAATGTAATCCCACAACAACTGTTGGTAAAGAATCCACAGAACAAGTTGTGTGGTATGGCATTCCTATTTTTCCTTTACATTCACTCATTCTGATGCATGATATATTTATTTCAGCACCAACTTGTATATCGACTGTGGATTAGTGGTACTTCATGTAGTGTAGTGTGTACAAGGTCCCGGGTTCGAGACTGGCAGATGGGTTTTATTTTGCTGCTGAGCAGAACAAGGGCCCTCACATACAGAGTGACTAAGGCACTTTTAAGCAGTTGTATGCGGGTTTGTGCAGGTTTGCGCGATGCTTAGTAATGCTTAGCTAAGTGCAAACATGCGCACACTCACGCAAACCCGCTAACTACTGCTTAATAGTGCTTACTCCCGCTAATCCCCACGCTCATTTCTTTGAAAGAAAAGAAAATGGGGAGATAGGAAAGTGGTGAAAAACGGGCACAAAGAGGGTAGGGAACATCCATAGCTGCCCATTTCTTTAACAGCAACAGCTGTGCATATGGAATAAATTTGGAGGTAAATATGAAACCTTCAACCCCTGAGAGAGGGGTGAGGACAACAAAAGTATGTTGTAATGCCAATTAAATTACATTTTATGTGTCCAGGGGACATGTGTGCAAAATGGGCAGCTATGTATGGGGCGTAATTTTTTTTGGGGAGCAGATTGCCCTTTTATTTTTCAGGTGAGAGTGGAATGTGGGGTAGGGGAAGTAGGTATATTTTGGGAGGTAGGTTGGGGAGGTAAATAGACAAGACAAACAAGACGCATACAGGGGCAGAATATGACACATGTGGTGGGTGAACACCATTGACAGGGAGGGATGTTTGGAAATCGCAAGCCCATGAGCTCACAGATGGCAACAGTGGAACTGAGGTCCCCACCCATGGGCAGTCACTACTGCACCTTCACAGCCCAGAGGGTGGCTGTGCCAGGGGCTGTGTAGGAGGGGCAGGCTGATCGTGCCTCAAGCTGGCATAGAGGTTCTGCAACAGAACACTCGATCCCTCTACGCACCACAGCCCGGACCGTTCTAAGGGCGATAGGTAGCCCTCCTCCGCCCATGCTTGCATGGGGGGGGCGAGCCCCAACCCCTGCAGCACTTCCACCTGAAGGTGGCACAGGGCCAATGGAGGAGGAGGTCCCAGGCTGGGCACTGGACCTGCTGGTGCCAAGTGCCATGGCCAGCTGAGGTGGGACAGGTGGGTCCGCTGGGACCGGCCTTCCCATATGAACTATGTTTTAGAGAATTTAATAGAGATATGGGTTAGTAACAGTCAACAGCATTCCCAGTAAGTTATAACAGCATGCAGAAGTATTCCCATTAACCCAACACACCAGAGTTTCAGCAGTTGAAAAGCAAGCATAACACATGCATATATAGAACAATAGTGGACATTACAACAGCATGCAGGTTTAATTGATGGCAACAGGCCACAAATATTGTGGTATTTGAACAGGGCACATGCATAGAAATTAATGCAAATATTTATAAACCATATGTCTCAACAAATGTTTTGAGATTAGACATACCCATTGAGGTGTGGAATTGCATTTTTTATGCGCATATAGTAGGGTGGAAAAGATAGCTCAATTAACACTACATTCCTATTAACTGCAGTTATATGTCCCTTACATGTATTATTACACTACCCAATGTCCTTCTATTGTGCAATTGGATTTTGCTAGATCATTATATACATGAGCTGTATCTGACATACAAACTGTCCAGGATGCAGATGTTACTGCTACATATTTTGAGAGTTGCTCACACACACTACTGCTGAGATGGTACACTGACAGCTCTACATTTGTATAATTATCTAGATATGTTCAGGTGAAATTATCAGTTATATGTTAACAGCTCCCTACATTTCTGGCAGCACACTGACATTTCTGGGGAACACAATACCAAGCTACTCATGTGCTAGATTAACTTGTACATACTGGGCATGAACCAACAGTTAAGGGCTGTAAATATGCATAAAAGCTACTGGCACTCCCTTCATCCACTTTATATGGGCCTACCCAAGTGTGGGTTAACCAACACTGCTTAATACAACAGTACTATTTCTAAAATGCAACAGT
This sequence comes from Protopterus annectens, assembly GCF_019279795.1. Lineage (NCBI taxonomy): Eukaryota > Metazoa > Chordata > Ceratodontiformes > Protopteridae > Protopterus > Protopterus annectens. The sequence goes on from NC_056731.1 coordinate 1,398,817,432, forward strand.
ACAACAACATATGAAAGAAAATCACACATACGCACTCCAGGAATTATACCTTTATTAAAGAATTATTACACTTTTATTTATTGGGTTAAAACACTTTTTTGAAGGCTCTCTCATTTATTTCATATAACAGTACATGCAGAATAATTATTAAATAATTATTATATCTTTATTTATTGGGTTTAAACACTTTTTTGAAGGCTCTCTCATTTATTTTATATAACAGTACATGCAGAATAATTACTAACCTGCCTGGTGACGCAGCCTTTGCATCCTATCTTCATGGGCTTGCTGATTTATAGCCCAAACACCTGCAGCTATGAAGTTAATGCAGTGATAATGAGACATACCTATCCATAGTATAGACAAGAATAGCAATTCTTAAATACTTAATACAATGGCTACTTACTCAGTACTGGGGCATTTGCCATCCCATGGGCCTCCTGGATCCACTGGTCCAGTTGATCCTCCTTGCGTCGCTTCAGGTCAGAGTAATGGTGCCTGACCTGCTCACTAGTCCGAGGAACACCAGTGGCACTGGTGAGATCACGAGCTAGACAGGACCAGGCCTCTGTTTTGTATTGGGAGCCCTGGTACTGGCCCCACAGGAGTCTTTCCTCGTGATTGTGGACAAGGAGCCAAACCATTACTTTGGTCTCCTCAGTGCCCCAATGTTGCGCTCGAAATCGAGTGCCTTCTCCAACCCCAGCCATTCTGACTGCAGAAGGGAGCTACAACCAGTTATGGCAAGTATTCCTGCCTGTGGAGCTTAAATATGCCTTATTTCCCGCACTTATTTGTGATTGGCCAGTTTGGAAAAAACTCAGCTGTAGGCACACCTGTTTAGCTGATGTTAGCAATGTTTAATATTCCTTTGATAGATATGTGTCTGTTGAAAGTGTATGGTTATGAAATGCTGTCATGGCTTAGTGGTTATGTAGTTTGCCTATAGTGCACAGTATCCCGAGTTCGAGCCCTGTCACTGTTTTTTATTTTCCTACTGGCCAGACCTCAATGGTTAAGGTATGTGGCCGTGTTTAGCCAACTTTGTTCAACTTTGCCCTACGTTGCTCAGCATTGCTTGACATTGCCTGACATTTCCCGACGTTGCTCGACATTGCCCGACGTTGTGCTGGTTAGCACAGTGCACAGCTATGCGCAAACATGTTCTGTTTGCGCTAGTTTGTGCGATGCGCAGCTCCCCATAAAGATATTGCACTAGTTAACGCAGTGCTCAGCTATGAGCAATTAAATATGTTCAATACTGGTAAAATGTGCTTAGCAGTGCTTTACATTGCTTAAAATAATTTACTCATGCATCAGTATGCATAACCATTTCACCTTCCTATATATATATATATATATATATATATATATATATATATATATATATATATATATATATATATATATATATATATATATATATATATATATATATATATATATATATATATATATATATATATATATATATAATTCGTTCACTACTACATATAACATTTCAATGCTTTTTACAAAACTTTAAATAATGCATGTCAGGAAATATTTTTGTATACAGATTTCCAACAGAAAATGAAAAGTATAGTGGTGGGACTCAAACCAGGAACTCTTTGTGCGAAGGCTCTAACCACTACGCTATCGCTATTTTGCTTAATTTGCATATATTTTTCTTATTATCCTCTTCGGTGTCTAAACTGCTAACTGTAGCTAAGCAATGGGCAAACCCGTGCAAACATGCGCAAATGTTGTTGTGTCTTTCGGCTTTTCCCAGTTAGGGGTCGCCACAGCGGAGCTCAGGTCCGCTAATGATTGTTAGTTGATTTTTACATGTTGAGTTACCAGCCCTGATGCACAACCTTCAACGAAGGTACACCCATTCATGCATGTCTCCACGCAGAAGATGCTCTAGCTGAGAATTGAACCAGACAGTGTCTTACTGTGAGGTGACAACGCTACTGAAGCACCACCACCATGGGTCTGCAAACACATGCAAATACGGGCAGCTATATCGGAAAAAAAAAATTATTTTACTTTTATATTTGTACGGGGTTTACCATATGGGGGAGTTTAGTGTTAGAATGTACACATGTGAGCGGACTCGCTTGTGTAACTAGACATTTCCCATGTTTCAAACTTGCAGAGGCGTGGATTTTTGGACTGATCTGCAGTCTGACATGCCCCCTACACCCGTCCATGCTCCATGTTAGTTTTAGAGTTGAGGCAGTGCGCCCTCATTAATATGCATGACACGCTGCCATCTTACTCTTTGACTGGCTCTTCCGTGTAAGACTAATTTAGTCTTACACGGAAGATTAGTGAATCCTGGGGAATATCTATTTTGTTTTTTACAATTTTTATATAATTGTATAGTAACACCACACCAAACTGTTAAAGTTATAAATTTTAAAAAGAAATAAAATCACAGATGGTATTAGTCAAACAGTCTTTGTAAAATGAATGGCAGAGCGGTTAAATAAATAAAAAATACTGAAATCAAAAGTTAAAAAATATGTAAGCTAAAAAAAGAGGGAATTGTTAGAGATTATGAATATAAGGCTGAAATTAATTGTGCTGTAAATATTCTGAAAGATAAAGCATAGAATAAAAAGTTTGCTTGACTATATGTATAGAGTTTAGCAATGTAAAAATGTGCATTCATACTACATGTATAACAGACAGGTTTCTCTTCACAGCATCAGAAAAGCCTAACAAAGCAATATTGGAAAGCAAGTACCACATGCTTTTCTCATGTTTGCAGAACAAATATCTAAACTCAGAAATACGTGATGTTTTTCTCAATAGAAACAGTTTGTACAGATGTTTCCTTTCATATTTCTGTTAATGGCATCCTCACATCAGCAAAAGTGCTTACAAGTAAATCACAAAAGGACAATAGAAAAGTTTAAAAACAGACATTATGTGACTTCCCACAGAAGGCCAAAAAAGATACCACAAGGAAATAACAAAATCTATGTGCATGACTAGCACTCTATATAACAATTGTAGGAGTTCAGTTATGTGAGGGAGGGACAGAGAGAGGTATTTTGTAGAAGTCATCATTCCTATCTGTAATGAAGAAAAACTTTGTAACTATATGCTACAATCTGACAGAAATAGTATGTGTGGTTTATTATAAAATAAGCTATCTGTAACTGTGCTTATAGCTGCAAGATATATTTCTTTATCAGTGTGCAATTTGAAAGGCTTGGTGCTTTAAACAGACTACAGATGGAGTCACGCAAAGCTCTGTGTCTCTGATTCAGCAGTAAACAGCACATCACAGAAGCAGAGCAGCACAAATTAAAATACATTTTTCAGTAGGAAATACCATGGCCGTTTCTACCATTTCCTGTGCAATATCGAACACTGAAAGGAATGGAAAGAAGCGGTGAAACATGCAGGATAGCAGCCAAATAACCGCACCTGGATTTATGCAGAACATTTTGAGGAAGATCAGTTTACATTACCATAGTTAGTGCTTGACTCCATAGGTTTAACACCAGGGTACCACTAACTGAAGCAAGATGCATGCCCAAGTATTTTTTGTTTCAAGCTGACAACCTCACACAGAAATATGTGTGCACTACAGAAAAGAGAGTATCTGCAGGTACTCATACATTCCACATCCTTAGACTTCTTCAAATAAGATGCATGACAGCCTTCTCAAGTGGTTCTCATTTAACTGTTGTCAATTTTATCTCCCTTAAGACAGATACTTCGTGATGCCGGAATCCTTATATCACAACAGGAAAAGGTCAAGTTTAATGATCATCATGTGATGGCCCTTACAGAAGAAGCAACTTCAAATGGAGTTGACGTTCAACAGGTGTAAAAGACGATGCATTGTCCTGAAGAAAAATGAGTACATTGAAATCATAAACTCTGATTTTGACCACAACTAGTGTGCTCAAAAAATAGATCTCATACTCCCAACCAAAAATCATATAATCTGCTTAGACAGTTACAGCTGTGAGTCTTACTTGTTTATGTTTTCTGTTCTGACTTCAGTTCCCAACATCTACATAGTATATCAGCCTTTTTATTGTGTACTGTTGTAATGTTATTACAGGAAATGTAATGTAGATGCTCAAAGACTGACATGAGGCATACCATGAAGGGTCGCCAGTCAAGAACAATACAGACCTTGCAACTTGGGGTCCAGAGAGGCATTCAAGAGAACCTTTACATGGATGTAATGCACAGACCTCATGCAACTCAGACTGATGCTTTCCTGTCACATACACTTTGAACAACAAAGCCCCAGAGCAAAGTACATGCCAACTTTGTCAGAAGAAAGTACAGACTGTGACTCGGATCCAGAATACAGTAGTGATACAGACTGCACAGAGGATGTTGAAAGGCCCTCAGAGGTTAAACAGTGTCCATGTGACTGAGTCATGGTAAGCCATCATGAGTGCATTTTGAATTTGCCTGATTTTCTGTTCACTGCGATACACTGATTTAATGTTCCCCAACCTTCTGCACTTTTAGGTACCAAACATTGCAGAGTAATTTGCTTGCACAAAACCAATGCACCTTCCTAGTGTTTGAGAGTGCACCGGTTGGCATGCTTTTCATATGTATAACATGCCTTGCCTCCACTTAGGTGTACATTTACGATGTGCATGGCTCCTTTGCAGTCTAGCTGTAGGTGTGCATAAATAGTCACAGCCAAATAGTGAACACTCAGCCACATCTTGGAGCCATGGGTGCTGGAAACCTGCTATTGGCACGCATAATATTTTTTAGTGGTGCAAACATAAAGAGCATGATGAATGTGTTCCATACAGTGAACATAGCCACATGCTCCACACACACATATCATTTGATCCAGACCTGCTTCCTTGTCCCATCTTTGCTAGATGTCTGGCAGGAAGGGTAGTGAAAGTTGCTGCTTGCCTCTCCATGACCACACAGTGCACTTAGGTGGGGAATGCTCATTACTGTTCTCCTGGACATGCTGCAAAGTATGGGTCATACTCCATGATGGATCTGGAGGGAAGGAAAGTCAATGGCATTCAGTTAGTGTAGATAAGAGAGTAATGATCTTTACATTGCTTGGTATGTTATCAGAGTATGTGTGAGCCCATCAGAATGTCTGATCTGTGATTACTATTTTTCAGAGCATTAAAGTGAAAGAATTCTAATGTGATGGAATTAGAAGGACTGAAGAGATCATCATCATCATTACTAACTTCAAGCAACATCCACATAGCAAGTATTACAACTGACCATCACTGTGCGGTCCAGAAGTACTTGTGCACCAACAGGCGAGACTTGAGGCACGGGTTTGATTGATGGCACATTCCAAAGGGCAATCTTCAGTCAATAATTTATGCTGTCATTTGCTGTGGAGATTGCTGTGATTTTAAAGATGATGACTGAGATGATTTATCCTTGTTCTGACACAAGTATCAAGAAAAAACTAGACCAAAAGTCAAAATTGTGTGGATGTGGTCTCCTCTGACACTGGTCTCAGGCTATCAGCAATCACCTGTATTGGAGTGCATCAACCAGTGCAGGGAATGGACCCTTTGCTAGGGTAAATGGGCTTCCTTACTTCATTATGTCTGTAACACTCATGACAATCACGGCCCACTGTTGCCTCATTGTGAGCACAGTGACCTTAAGGACAGAGCATGGATGGTGAAAGGTAAGCCTACCTAAGCAAGGACATGCAGTATGTTCACTCACGTACTCATGTAGAAATATCATACAGACACTCTTATAAAAAGCATTGCTCTTCTGTTTACTGCAGGTAGTAGTGTGTGCAAGTAGTTGGAGTCAGTTGTAGTAGAAAGCAATGTTATTCCCAATATCCCCAGATTTCACCAGCAGAACAGACAGCGACATTGGAAGCTGTCCATAGAGCTGTGACTTTCTTTGCATCCAAGATGATCCACTTCTTTTACCAAAGTATGCTTGCAAGGTAAGCGCATGCTGTGAGAATGTATTAAACCAATCAACAAAGGTGAAGAAATGAAATTTACACTCTTTTATACTTTCTTCTCTCCAAAGCTACTCCTGCTTGGTCTCCATTTTAATGAGAACTCATCTGAAAGGCAGAGATGCGCATTTCCTGGAGATCTTCAATAGGCAATCCCATACCCATACAGTCATGTACAGCCAAGTATTGAAAAAAGTGAAAGCACCAACGAGTTATGGTAAACAATTGATATTGTTGATCACTCATGTGATATATACAGTCTGTGTGAATCCTTCCATGCAGCTGTATAATGTTGCTTCCACTTGCATTCTTGGAAATGTCATGCCTGCCATGTTTTTTCTGCTGTTATCTTGCTCTGCATTGGACTCTTACAAGTTACTTGAATAAATTAAAGGACACAGTTTTTGCAAGACGACACAGATTCTTAACGTGTCAATTTGCCAAACCACAACGATGAAAGCACTCAGCGTCACCATCACTACTGGTGCAGCAATATTAGTATTACTCAAAAGCAGAGTTACTGTCACGATTTCAAACACAATACATCTGATCACAAGAGACACTTTCTAGTTCACATGAAGGACGTAACAACTGCTAAAATATATTCATATCTACAAGCAGTCAATAACATTCAAGGTAAGTTAGTCATGTCATTTAAAATGATGCAGCAGTTTAATTTTGCCCTTATTAAGGGGAACATATCGCTCATCTGTGTACAGCTGTCCTGTGTACTTCTATTTCTAGAATTTGCATCAGCACTCTTCATCATCACTGTGAAAATGGAGTGGAATATCACTCAAGATGTTATTTATTCACAGATAACCAGCTACATGTGACTTACCTTTGTAATGCAGTAACCATGGATACCAGATTTCAGAAAGCAGTGGTTCCCAGCAACAACTGTGTTAATAAAGATTTGGAATGTGGAAATGAAATCATCCTGTTATACCTGTTGCATGACTGAACTAAATGGTATAATTGCAATCAGGAAAAGCAGAGCAAACAGTCAACAACCTGAATAGCATTTTATTTAACTTTATCAGCATAGAATGAAGAATGTATGATTAACTGTTACCAGCTACAACTTGTAATATTGTGAAAAAACAGACTTCCTAACTGCATCTGGAGTGAAACATTTATGGGTGGGCAATTTACATCTATCAACCTCGAAACACAGTGGATTGGAACTGGGATGCTTTATTGCCAGTCTTTGATGGATAATTGCTTCATCAAAGTTGTGATGAGTCCATTTTTTTCTCCCTCGTACCTAGTTGGTATGACTATGGTCCTATACCTATAAAATGCAGAGCATGAACATTATGTCAGTGTTGATGACACTGCAGAAATGGCATATGGCACAGCAACTGACAATCATTATTCCAATATTTGTACTCATGGAAGAAGAAACATAACTCTGTGGATCTGTAAACCCTGTGTACTTGAACTGTTTTCATTAAAAACTAAATGGGACAACACCTAGGTAAGTCGTTCCACTAACTCATTATATGCATGTACTGTGATGCACACATGGACTGTTATGACAGACTATAAGGTTTCATTCCAGTAATGGTGTAGGAGCAAGCAATGTCTTTCGGCTTCTCCCATTAGGGTTCGCCACAGCAGAGTTGATTGGCATTGGTGGTTTTACGGTGTCAAGTTGCCAGCCCAGCAACGAACATTCACAGAAGGCACAAGCATACACAAACGTACCTACTGCATGTCTTTAAAACTCACTTGACTGCAGGGAGGACATGCAGACTCTGCACAGAAGGTGCTCAAGCTGAGAATCAAACCAGAGAACCTCTTGCTGTGAAGCGACAATGCTAACTGCTGCATCACTGTATGGTGTAGAAGATTAACTACAAATTGCAGGTATGGAATACATAGGTTCTCTGTGGTAGTGCAGATAATATGTGTCACTTTTCAATTTGAATATTGTGTATCCCTGCGAAATGCAACATTTTGGTGGTATATTTATTTATCTGTAATTGCATTATTGTGATAATGCAAATGCTTTTAATGTACCTTTCACTTTTAGTTACACACTCTCTCACTATTTCTGGTCTCTGTTACTAATAAAGAAATTAAACAGCACTCTGAGACAAAAATACAATTATGCAACAACAACAAACATTTCTTAACTCATTTCTTCTGTGGAACGTGGGACGTTTGCACTTTAACTCCCAACATACCTCTCAACCTGGAAACATCAAAAATCTGGACAAGGCCCATGAAAAATAGGTACAAATCTGTACGCTGATTACCATCTAATTTGTATACATAATTATGTAACCCCACCCACTCCAATGGAATTGTGGGATACCAACTTTCGAACGCAAATTGAAGAACAGACAACCAAAACATGGCACCAGAGTCTCCCTGCAGCCATTCCAGTGTCCTGTTACCTGGCTATTTTGCCCCATTTACCATAAACACTACTTGCTTTACTTCTGCAATGATTTGAATTTTATTTTTACATTTTACAGCACAACAATGCAGAAACAATAAAAGACATCATCTGGTAAACAAAGCAATACTGTCTCACAATGAAAATAGGCTTGACATTAAACTTTGCCTTTGAAACTCACATTCATTGAAACAGCATTGAAACCCACACACACCACATCCAAAGAAAATGCATCTGGCCAGTGGTGGATAAAGATTACCTTTGGGCTATTTTCAAATCATTGGCCCCTTGCACACAAAACAAGAACCATACATGTGTTCTTTTCTTTATACACCTTCCTGACTTTATTAAATTATATTCCTTGTATAATACAACACACGTTAGAGCGCATTTTAAATTTATTGTTTGAACATTTTACCAGTAATCTGTACTGTAGGCAATGAAACAAAACACATGAACCAATAATGACAAAACTGCCCAATTCAGAACTTTTCCATCATAAAAGTCTGCTTCCACACCCAAACTATAAATAGAATGACAGTAGTGTAAGCCATAGGCATCTTGCACAGCGTCTCGCACTTATTTTCAATTTCATTTTTTTTTGCGGGGGGGGTCAAAAGGTCAAAAACCAGGGACACATTTTAAACATTGCTTGTATAATTTTGTAAAGTTGCTAGAATAAAATGCTGTGCTACCATCATGCATTTCACTGGCAGGTTTTGAACCCAGGACTCTATGCACTACATTCAGAACAACATAGAACATACCACTATCCCAAATCAGCAGCTGCCTGAAAAATAGGAAGACTGAAACTTAATAGCCATCATTTAGTGAATTCATTTCTCACTTCTCAACATAGCTCTTAACCTCAACACAATAATGGGGGAATACAAATTCAGTTCTCACTCACCATATCTCTGAACTGTTAGCACAAAAACAATAATAGGGGAATACAAATTGTGTGCTCACTTCTTCTCATAGCTCTAAACTCTTAGCTCAAAAAAAAAATGTTCTTACTTCTCATCATAGCTCTCTGAACTCTTAGTACAAAAAAAAAATCTGGACAAAGCTCAGAACATAACTTTCAACTGTTAGAGAAAAAAGCTCTCAACTCACTCAGAAATGGTGGCGGCTAGGGATAGTAGGCTCTTTTTACCCTGTACTAAAGGTACAGGGTTTGAGCCTGAATACCACACACACCTACCTCACACTGTACTTCTGTGTAAGGTATACAGTATAATCAGTTATGGAAAATGATTAAAAACTAAGTTATAATGTAAAATTCCTAGAGTCACAGATGGGTCTTTTCTGGGTATCACATTTTGCAATACACAGCTCTGCACATTAACTGTAAGTTGTGTGGATAACACAAAAAGAACAAATACTGTAGATAGGATGAATGGGAAGAAAATCGCAGGTAACACTACATTAATTAAAAGAATCAATGGTACTGGATGCTATGTTATAATATAACACCAATAAAAGTAAAGTTTTATATATAGACAGACACAATATATAGTATGTTTATTTTGTAAGAGCACTAGCTTTAACCTATGGACTGGTAAAATTAAATACTAATTATATAATTCTAATACACATTGCACAAATATGAAATCTAAAGCAAGATGAACCTGAGGAAATGTTAAAAGTAAAGAAACAGTACTTCAGTTTTATAATGTATATATTCTGGATCTGGTGTGTAGCATAACAACTATAACAAATGACACTGCAGAAAATTTAAAAAGGAAGTCAGAATATTCTGTCAGATTACATGAGCCAATCTCTGTTCACTCTCATGAAAAATGCTCAGGGTAGACCTGTTAGTAATATATAAGCCCAGAAAAGCTGAAAACCAAAGAGTGTGTTAAGGTTTGACAACAGTAACCCCATTTAATATTAAAGGAAAAAGAAGTAGAATGGCTAGTACCATCAGTAAATTTCAGGAGACAAAAAATAAACAAATGAAAGGTGCCTACATCTGAAAATAGCTGATGATTTCAAAACCAAGACAGGATGGTGAACTTTATGAGTGACTGATGCTATGAGTTTAGGCTTATTCTGCCTAAGGCTCTATAAACAGATATGTATTAATATAAGTACCTCAACCCAAAACATAGTGACAGAACACTTTGATGAGGTTTCAAAACTTTCTAGTGAAACTATGTGTATACACACACACACACACACACACACACACACACACACACACACACACACTGTTCCTTACCTGCCTGAATCCAAACACACACCCTGTTCCTTACCTGACAGGATCCAAACACACACCCTGTTAATTACCTGCCTGAATCCAAACACACACCCTGTTCCTTACCTGCCTGAATCCAAACACACACCCTGTTCCTTACCTGCCTGAATCCAAACACACACCCTGTTCCTTACCTGCCTGAATCCAAGCTCTTCAGCCCACCAGCTTAGCTTGCTGCCATTAATCCCCTCAGCTTCCTTGCCGCCATTACTCTCCATTAATCCCCTCAGCTTCCTTGCCGCCATTAATCTCGTTCCTGGCCGGCAAACTTTGCTGCCATTACTCCTCCATTAATCCCCTCAGCTTCCTTGCTGTCCAGGCCAGCGAACTTTGCTGCCATTACTCCTGGTGAACTGCTCTTCTGGTCGTCGTCGGCCCATTAATCCTGGCTCTAACTGCTCAGCCAGCCGGAAATGTTCCTTGCCGCCATAAATCCCAGCTCTCTAACTGCTCGAATTCTCACCGTTTCAGCCAGCCGGAAATGATGATGTGAGCTCCTTGAGCTCAATTCCGACTGGCTGGTAGCCTGTCGGAGCTGACGTCATTGCGCACGTGATGACGTCAGCTCCGACAGCGTGAAAATTTCAAAAATGCAAAGAAAAATCGGAAATGAAGGGGTGCCACTTGGGAATCGTGGCACCCCTTCATTTGGACCCCAAAACTCGGTAAAAACCGAGTAATTTGGAACGGTTGGGAGGTCTGACTCCCAATGGGAGGACCTTAAATATGCCTTTACATCTCTAACAAATTTTAATATCTCTGAAACCACTGAGTTTTGGTCGAAAGAAATGTAAATGGAAAATTCTTCAGCCAAAATATATTTTACTGTGGTAGTATTCTTTAGCTTGTAGGTCTCAAACTGGATTTTATAAGTCATGGTAAAAAAAGTAATATTTTATGAAAAACTTGCAATATCTCAGCAACTATTCAAGTCACAGGCATGCTGTAAGCAGCACCTGTGGGTAATCAGCTCTGCCTGTTCAAATGGGTTGTTGTAAAGGTTACAGAAATATAAAAATTATGACAATATAAGTATAGGAACTACCTTTATCATAGCTACTATGACCTCATCATAGCCTGCTCCATCCCCTGACTTAATTTTTCTTAATGTTGCCTCAACTTATTCTAGCACAGGCTCCTCCTCATCTTTCTTCGTAGGCTGTATCTGTGGCAATGCAGCTTATGTGAGGTTTTCTTCATTCAACAGCTGCTATTAGTATTTCTTCCATCTCTTACATGTCCTGTGGCTATTTAGTATGTTGCTGTTGGTATCCCTTAGAAAGGGTGTCTAACTATCTTCTTTATTTTTCTGTCTTTGCCTGTTAACTTGATAGTGCTTCTTTGTGCTATTTACTGAGTCCCTTTCCAGGAGCTAGTATAGTGCCTCTGATGCCTTGTTCATTGCTAAAACAACTGCTCTTTTATCCTTATTGGTAGACGACCAGTATTCCTTCCTAGCCTGGTCTGTCTTTTCTGTCTCCCACTTTTTCTTTACTCTTTTCTTTCTTTTGATGACTTCATGGACTTCTGCCTTACACCACCAACATTAAATAACTTATTTCCTTACCTGGCTTGGCCGTTATTATCCAGTGGAAGTATCTGATGGTGTGTATAGTTAGAATACATGCATAAAACTCACCTCTTGTATCTTTGAAGCCAGTGTAAGTGCGGCAGGATGGCAGAATTCATCTGTTCCCATGACCAAGGCAATGCCAGACCCAATAAACAAACCATCTGTAGGCCATGTAGTGCATGAGACTACAACAAATATATGAGATGGTGTATAAGTGACTCACTGAAGCCTGCGTAAAGTCTGGGCATTCAGTGTGCATGATAGAGTAGGTCAACTCAAGGCAGGAACAATGGCAAATAATGCCCAGAATGACTTTGCTGTCTAACTGGAAGAAACACTTCTAATAGGATACTACCAAGAACTGCTTACAATGACATTAATGGGACTGAGGCATGCTAACAACATACATCAGTGGAATAGCATTGAGTAATGTGGAGTAAATGTAATATTAACTCTGGCATGACAGGTTATTTGTGCAGGCTACTTTGACACTATGGCAGTGGCTTGGCCCAACTTTTAAACCAAATGGAAACTATGGTGAGTGATAATTACTGTTCTGTATACTGTACAAGCTTCACCTCACTCTTGGCTTACTGATGTACACAAGAAGTAACACGACATGTGGAAACAGATGCTTACTCGTTCATAGGTTCTTCATCTCCCACAGGTCCGTCTGCCTCAATGTATTCTCATAATAATGACATTAACACTTAGTCATCCAGACATACATTCTGAAAGCCTCATAGGTCAGTGACACAGTCTGCATATGGTGAGTTTGCAAACTTCTCCCGCACAAGCTGGTAATACCAATAGAAGCGGTTCCTAGCAACTGTTGCTACCATGTCACAGCACATCAACACCTACAATGTAAGAGCATCAAGGTGATCATCAGAACATGAACGGCTAGATGATTTGTATATAAGGGAAACAACAAGCATGTCAAACCAAAGCACAACAATGGGCAATACTGTGATTAACATTAACAAGTTGTCTCTAACTCAATTTCTGTAAAGGAGCTTCGAGAATCAGAGTAGTGTGCTTCTCCTTCATTATGCACCCGAAGGCCAAACTTGCCTACTATTCTACTTGGGCTTTAACAGCTGGCCTCAGCATTCTGATAACCTATAATGAATCTTCTTTGCCATTATGTGCAGCAGGAAATGAACATTTTCAAAAACCTCTGAGGCATGAGATAAATGAGGTAACTAAGACCTGGTTCAAGGCTCCAGAGAGCACTCCCTGCAATACCAGGCTACAAATCTTACCACACTTTTCGGCCACCAAACCAGAACCGAAACACTAAAGGTGGAGGAGTGTCCATATTCACCAAGGATATTCACACCACCAGGCTAGTTGCCCAACACAATATGTCTGAAATTTTCCAGGTGCAACTAACCCTAGGTAAGACTGCAATCCAAATTGTAGCTTGCTACAGATCCCCCACCATGCCCCAGGATTCTCACCTTTCTTTCTTTCTACACCTTTCTAAACATACTGGAAAATATTAAGATACAACCAAACATCCTAATACTGGGTGATTTCAACTACCCTGAAATTAACTGGGAAAACTACTTGTGTGCCAACATATTTGCCCAACGGTTCTTGGAATTCATAAATTCCAATGCCATGGATCAACTAATCCATAGTCCCACCAGGGGCTCCAGTATCCTAGACCTGGCCATTACCAACATGGGAAATCGATGCTCCACACCTATGGTCACCCCCCTCATTGGTCAGGTCTGAACATAAGCTAATCATCCTTAACATCCACATCCCACCCCCACCCCCCAGTAAGGAAACCTCCATAAAAAACTTCTCCAAAGCCATTATGCTACTCAAGTCAGAAGTGACAAACTTCATGACACCCATGCAGACAGGAACTGAAAATTCGACTGCTGAATCCTACACTACGGCACTGTACGAACACATCCACTCATGCATGAATCGTGCCATCCCAAATAGAACCAAGATGCTCTCCTCCAAAAAAAGGAAGCCAATCTGGTGGTCCCCTGCCATAAACAAACTTTACAACAAAAGGAAGAAACTGTTGCAGAAAAGAGGAAAATCCCAGGATGCAAAAAACTCCCTTACCAGCCTCTGTAAGAAGCTGAGATCCCTCATAAAATCCTCCAAATCTAGTTACAAAAATAAAATTGCCAGAGATTCCAAAGACAACCACAAGACATTCTATAACTATGTCAAGAATCTAAATGGCAATGCTCAGACCTCCTTTGAGCTACAACAGAATGGCATTAAATATACTGATCCCAAGGATATTGCCAATATCCTGGCAGATCAATTCAGTGCCAACTTCACCCCCCTCTCACCCCCAAAATGGCCCATCTCAATACCAGAAGATTGCCAAATTCCAGTAATAATGGCTAGACAGGTAAAAAACGCACTCTCCAAAGTGAAGAATTCAGCATCCATGGGACCAGATGACATCCCATGCTGTGTACTACATGAACTACAAAATGAACTGGCACCTCACCTAAGTGTCATATTTAATCACAGCCTAACCTCAGGCTTCGTGCCCACTGAGTGGCACACAGCAACAGTTATCCCACTCCATAAGGGGATGTCCACCTTGGATTCTTGGAACTACTGCCCCATCAGTCTGACGAGCCTGATCTGCAAGGCCATGGAATGTATTATCATGGAACTTATAAACAAAGATATTGGCAATCTTCAAACACTGGACCCCACCCAGTTTGAGTTCATGAAGGGCCAATCTTGTCTCCTGAACCTAATTGACTTCTTCAAATCAGTCTCCAGAGCCGTGGACGAGGGTAAGGCAGTCCACACAGCCTATCTGGACCTCACTAAGGCCTTTGACACCATCTCCCACTCTGGAATCATAGATAAACTTACTAAGCTGGGCATTAATCCCTACATCACTCGATAGGTTGCCAACTGGCTTACTGACAGAACCCACACTGTAAAAGTAGCCGACTCCAAATCCAGCTCCTGACAAGTGACAAGTGGAGTACCTCAGGGTTCATTCTTAGGACCACTCTTGTTTGGCATCTACTTCTCTGAAGTACCGGCCAACACTAAGGGCCTCTGGCTAACAAAGTTCACAGATGACTGCAAACTGGGAGCCATTATTGAATCCCCAAGTGATGTGGATACTCTACAAAATGGCCTTACAGAAATAGATGCTTGGTGCCAGAGCCATGGGCTCAAGCTCAGTGCGAAGAAATGTATAGTTATCCCCTTTGGGAAAAAACATGTACCTGTAAGTTACCACATAGGTGGCAATACACTAAACACCGAAAGTGTGATAAGAGACTTAGGGACACAGGTGGACAGTGGTCTCACCTTCGATAACCACATTGCCACAACAGTCAGGAAATCCTTCTATGTGGCACACCTCATCACTAAGGGCATTTCATCCAGAAAAAAAGAGATCATTGTCCCACTGTACTCATCCCTCATTAGACCCATTACAGAATACAACGCCCCATTTGGTATGTACCTCTCAAGACATCTGCAACAACTGGAAAGGTCGCAGAAATACGTCACTAAAAGAATCACAGGCCTAAAGCAGATGCCCTATGCTGACCACCTTAAAAAACTCCAGCTATACTCTGTTGCATATCGTCTACTCAGAGGCGATCTCTGCTTAACATACAAGGCCATGTCAAACCCAGTGCTGTTGGACATGCTACACTTAAAGAAATCCCAATCCTTCAGGGCCACACGCTCCAGGGATCTAAACCTTGTCATCACAATAAACAAAACATGCTGGAGGGACAGGTTCCTGACACAGAGACTCCCCAGACTCTGGAATAGACTGCCCATACATGTCAGGCAGAGCGCCTCTTTGGCCCTCTTCAAAAGGAACCTTGATGGTTGTATGGGAGAAAGGAAATTCACCCCAGGGATCACGTCAGTCTCCCTGCTAGACAGGGGTCCAGGGAAGTAAATAGTGTGGGAAGAAATAGCCAGGGAATTGTTATGGCTAGGCTTGTATAGGCCCTAGGGCCGAAAGCCTAGTACCAGCCTATGAACCTATGTGTGTTTTGATAGTAAACTGTAAGGTTTAGCTTCTTGCCTTGAATAATATAACTTCTCTGCTGATATGGTACTTTTTATGCAGACTGTGCTAAGTCTTCTACTTTATCTTATTGTTTGTAATCAGACATGCTAGAGCATTTCACTTACAGCCTTACTCGTTATCATTTCTTCCGCAGATTTTTAGATAAATGCATTTCCTTTTTTCTGTAGTGATTTACTTCACAAACTCTATATCACCAGCTTCACTTTTTGTTTACATTTTAAATGTTGCATTCAGAAGTGAGATACTATACTGAAGATAAGGTGTATGTACATCTGTGTGTGGGGGAGGGGGGTAAGCAGTACTGTTTGGCAAAACAAATGCATCTTAAATATAGATATGCATAGTTCATAGCTGTATACTAGGCTAATGACCCCCAGGGTCTTTACCAGATTTGCCATGCTACCCAATACAGTTTGGTCTCCAAGTTCCTTGGATGCCTATATGGCGCAGTATGTTAGTAAAGAGCTAGCTAATTGTTTTGAGGGTATTAGCTGGGAATTAATTTACTTCCTGATGACATCTGTCCACCTCAGACATGGGGGCTATGACCGGGATGGTGGAATTTGTGATTTCCCATCCAATGATGACATAAATCACTTATCAGTAACCTATAGGAGACTGAGGGCAGAGATAGGACCTTAAAGTGATCGGTGTAGGACAGGTTACTCATACCCTGGATTCTCCTGGTGAAGAAACACCTGTTGCAAATGCCTGTTTAGGTACATGCCAAAGGGGGTGTTGTACTCAATGATGGGTCTGATATGGGCTGAGTAGAGTAGTACTATAACTTCCTTGGACCTGGATGCCATATCCTTGCTTATGAGTTGGGTGATATAGAATGATTTTCTTACTATCTTGGCTACATGTTAGCTGAATGCCAGATTACTATCTACATAAATTATGTTATTATGTGTGATTGCTGACCCTCTGCTGTGATTTTGAGCATACCTATTATAATCTTAAAGCTAAGAGGTTGCAGGATACAGAGGAAAGTGTACCTAAAAATCAGTTTACAGAAGTTCATAGCCATTTTACTTAAATGGTTAATGTCTCAGAGGTGCCATGTATTGAATGCATCTAAAATAAATGAAACAGAAGACCTTCTCAATTTAAGTATAACCAAGAGTGTCTCCTTAATTATAGGCCACTCTGCTGCCAGGGGAAAAAATCTTCATCAGTCTGCAGGACTGTACCTAGAAGTCACTAAAGACCTTATGGAAATCCATTGGTCAGCAGATGAGCAGATGTTGCCAGTACTGCTTCTGAGAAAATACCAGAAGAAGTGTGTTTGAGAAAGCACATACTGTACACTACAGATTCACAATGTTTATCCTCATTCAAACTGACTTCACATTTTCTAAATTGCTGCTAACTGATAATAGCTTATTGTCTTTCAAAAAAAGGGCAGTTGTTATTTAAGTATACCCTTGACTGCTATCTTTTGTTGCAGACAACTTCAGATATAGAAACTTACCGGTGACCTACTTCATAACTTCATACACTGTTTCCTTGATTTCCTCCACAGCTGTCTCTCCCCCTCAGACTCATCAGAATGGGTTCCTCATGAAACAGCACACTTGCCTGAGCTTCAAATGCATAAGGTTCGATGTTCCTATAATCTATACATAACAGGGATTCTTCCTCAGAATAATCACCATCAGAAGACATGGCAAGACTTAGCTAAGCACTCCATTTATTATGTGCTGTCTGACACTAAAAAATAAGAGAACATATGGCATACAAATATGAAACAGGGAAGAAGCTTCCTGCTTCCCTCAATACAACTTCACTCATTGACGTCAGCGCACCACACACAAATGGGACCTCCTGTTTGGCAGCTAGGAGGTTACAGAAAGTGTCAGTGGTGAGATGCAATATTTAAAGTTATTATTTGTCAGTATTTGGGAATTAGAAGACATTAGGACCATTAAAAACAACAGTGTGGCAATGGTAGGTGTGAACAGCAGAGCAAAACATTTTTTTTCATGATGGCAAACAACTGTTTACATTTGATCTTTAAGGCAGTTTTTTCTTCATAAGAAGATACTGTAGATATGTCAGAACAAACGTTAACATGAGCCTGACAATTTAAAATTCTGAAAATTAAAGTTGAAGAACTATACACTTTCCCCATACCCATCAGGGGCGGGAGGTTGGCATAATGGTTAAAGTGTTTACCTTGCAGATATAAGGTGCATAATTTTATTCTCACATGAGATACTTGGCTAGGCTCCAGCCACCTCAAGGTTCACACTCTGATGAAGTTTCCATTGGCAGGGACGAAAGCGCTTAATTTTTAGTTTCATAATAAAAGATTGTGAAACTGGAGGTGCCTGGATTGTTTTTTCTACATTTTACTGGTGTTTTTTTTTGGTGTCTGGACTTTGGATTTAGGATTAAAATAGCCCACAAAGGCAGTTAGCCAAGTACTACTCTATGAATCTAGCAATAATTTTCCCAGCCTTATTAGAAAGAGAAGGATTGGAATTAACTAGGTGCTTAGCAGCAGTGGAGTGAACTAAAGCTATAGCTGCTGGACCAGGTATAGAAACAGTGTATAAAAATTTTAAAACTAAAGAACTTTATACATCCTATCTACCTTTTAGGAACAACTGGCTGACTATCAGGAAAACTGCAGGCAGTAATACACACATCCTCTAAAGTAGGCAGGACAGGAGGACTGGCTGTAGGTTCTGGAAAATCTTTAACAACTCATAGTATATTATGAGGGATTATGAAACCGCAGTGTTCTCCCACTGAAAACACTGAGACATTCTAGCAATTGTCTCAGAGAAAGAGAACCCCGCACAAGAAGAAGAATCAGAAACTGAACTCTCCTCTGAATCTGAATCACAAATCTGTTGGCAAAACCCTGAATCCATCTCTACATCTTCCTTTTCAGATTCAGAATTTTAAATCTGTTCATGAAAAGAGGCATCCCTCTTTCTTTTACCAGAAACTACTCTACAAGAAGGATCGATAGCGTGAATTAAACCTTGAGTCAGTCCCAGTATTCTCTTATCCTAAGAAATTTGAGGAGGAGTAGATACATGTTTAATTTTCTATTTCTTTTTGACAGGAAACTGTGTTACTAATGGCAGCCACCGCTTCCCCAGGAATGGGCACAACATTCTGACACAACATGGATACTTTGACCTGCAGTGGAAGAATACTCTGCAGTCATCTTCCACATATCATTGACAAAAGTAAACAGATAAATAAATAAGTAGATGACAGAAAAAGGAAAAATAGTGAGTCAGTGAATAAAAACTTCTGCTACAGAAAATGTAGGCATGGTGGCTCTACCAGAAAGTTAATCTCAGGTCTGATAAATATAAATTCTGTGTGTGCAAAAAAGAAATTAAAGGAGAGATGTGATGTTCAACATTTGCTATTCTTCTGCATTTTCTGATTATTTTCACAGCTCTAGGGCTCACACTTATGAGTTTTAGAGTTAAAGCAGGCAGCCTAAAACAGCTCAATACTACCAGTTAGGATAGTGCTATGCTACAACAGCAATGGCAGCTACAGATGGGGATATAACAAAACATTGTGTGTGTGTGTGTGTGTGTGTGTGTGTGTGTGTGTGTGTGTGTGTGTGTGTGTGTGTGTGTGTGTGTGTGTGTGTGTGTGTGTGCGCCACACGCGTTTGTCCGTATACACTGCAAAGTTGTTTACATAATATTGTGCTCATGTGGTAGCTTCTTAGTTGTCAAAATCAGAAAGCAGTTTAAGGAGAAAATAGACATGTTAGAAGTAAAATGCTTGAATGTGGAAAACCATCTTTTTCATATGTAATCTGTATGAAAAGACCTTCTTGGAGCACATTATGTTTATGTCATAAATGACAAGTGTAGCATTAACCCATTGGTACAATTTGCTAATCTGGGGGACAAAAATAATTGTGTGCGTGTGAACTAAGGTGTGTTTTCTGTAGATCTGGAACAATAATTTGAGTTTCAAAATTATTCATCTTAGAATAATGGCATTTTTTATGGCTTAAGGCTGAATTTCTTCAATTCCTATGTGCCTTTGAACAAGCCACAAGTACTGTTTGAAAGGGGGCACCTTTGCTCAGTGGACGTGCCCAGCTAAAAAACAGAAAAAAGAAAACACTAAAAAGCATATATCCATGAGTGCAAAATTGTACAAAGGAGAGCTTGTTTTTACAGGTATGGTGCAGTTTTCCAAATCTCAGAATTTTACATCAAAAATTTCAGTATAAAATACTAAGCAGCATCAAAAATAGCTAATAGCTTTGGCAATCATTCTCTATTGGGGTTTTTTCCCTGCCCTGTCCATGAGTTTAAACCAAAGAGCCATTAAGTGACATGGGACTCCCCCCCCACTCTAATGGCCACAAATTCAAAACATAATCCATTCCCTGGTCAAGCTCTAAATGTGAGTTCTTAGTGAAGCGCATTCCCTCCGTACAAAATAAACTAAAGGTTGCACCATGTTAAAGCCATCAGAATTTAATGGTGAAAAAACATGTCAACATGAGTTTAATACTGCTGCCAAAAATTACGTAGTCAAAACAAATTAGAAAGATACTTTTTGAATCCTTCCAATAAAGATTAGACTAATAACACTTAAAAGGTGAGCAGTATTGACTGATAGTGATGAGAAGCCTAATATAAAATGTCTTGTAAGAGCAAACACAAACAGGTACTGAATGGTCTGTTTTTCAGTATGGATCAATAATCTAAGCGTGTGCATTTATGATACTCAAGAAAAATCTGTTTAATGTTCATGATTCGGGTGGTTTTAAGCATGAAACATGATTGTATCGGCACAGTAATGTTCTGCTTAACTGAACTGAAGCTTTTCCCATTAAAATGATACCTCAACTGAAAAATAATGACAGTGTGGTTAACAATTCAAAATTAACTTTTGGGCACACAAAAAACAGACTATGAAAAAGAGATGCAATGCATCAGCTTCATAGTCAGTGAGGCAAGCACCCTAGGCTAGTTAGGATGTGTAATTGCACACTCTGGCTGGTATACCCTACAGCAGTCAAATACCATAACTGACACATATCAGATAGAAGTGGGTGGTACATTTAAAAAGGGGGTTGGTACACTTTCTAACCCAGATATCTCACTGGCTTGCTCTGATTTTCCCATCTCTCTTACCATGCTCATGAATGTATAAAATGTGTAGCAATGGTATGTTCTAATTTGATCTGTTGAAATCTGATGATAAAAGTACTCATCCTTCAATCAATACTCATGTACTGAAGATTTGGAGTGTATGATTCTTTAGTCTACTGTAAAACTATTTTGAAACAGCATAAGATTTTGAAGAGAATGTCAGCTATTGCTTAGAAAAACAGAACTCTAATTTTCAATAGCTGTTATAACAGTTAAATTCTACACATATCTGAAAAGTGCTTTCAAATGCTATAGTCACAGCTAAATATAATAGCAAAAAGTTATGGATTATTACCTTAAGATCTGAACCCAAAGGGTACAACAGTCCAAAACATGGGCCCGCAAAGCGCCTTAATAGCGCAATATTATACAGTAGTAAAAGGCTGCAATGGCCACTGTTATACCTTACCAGATTCTGTTAACCACTGGTATCATGATTAGCTGTAATAAGATCTGACCAACAGCTGTTATTATGGCTTAGTATAACTAGATCTGATCAACAGTCATTATCATGGCTATTTTCTTAAGGATATGACCAAAAGCTTTTATAACAACTACCCTAAAGTCTCTGGCTCTCACAATAACCTAGCCTTTGGTGGAATTTGGCTTTCTCACGTAGAGACATTGGGCCAGATTCACGAAGGCTTGCACGGAGTCTAAGAGTAGAGTAAGACTCCAGACAGCCAATATGTCTGCCGAGCAATCCAGGAACAGCTGGCAGGGGCATGCATGAGAGCTCCTAAAACGACCCCTGCACGGATAGTGTTAGGTTATGCAAATTACCTCATTCGCTGCTGAAAGCTAAACAAATGAGGTAAATTTGCGATCCAGGAAACACTAACCTGTCCGAGTAAGAGTAGTGTTATTTGCAGAAATGTACTCCATTGGTAACAGTACCGTTCTGCAAATAGCAAAACGGAGCAATGACAGCTCCAAATAAAGGATGCATCCAGTTGAGGAAGCATGTCAATGGCCAAATATAAGGCCATTGGCATTCATATGTGTTGCAAAATAATAAAAAATAATTTTTTCCCCCCGATCTCCGATGTTTAAGCGTAGCACAGCTCTGCACAAACGTGCAGCACTCTAAAAACCAGAATACATATATAAAAGGCAAAAATAGGCATTTTAATAAAAATATCCATCTGCCATGCAAGTGAATGGCAGGCTGAAGACAACATGGCTACTGAATAGTGGTTGCTAAGGGGGGAAGCTCAGTCTGAGAGATGTAACCAAGCATTAGTAGGCAATCCTATGCAAATGAGTATAAGGATAGTGAATCCCAATCTTCCCTGCCATGTGAACCATGTCCCTAGCGTGTAAGAGTAGGATTAGGGGAGTAACAGAGTAGAAGATAGGTGACATCATGAGGGGGGTATGTATCAAAGACTGTAAGCTTATTGGAGCAGAGTGGCATGTGTTTGCTGTGAGTTACTCAGGACTGGAAGAGGCGTGTCTACAGTTGTGTGAACTGAAACCCAGAAACCGAAGGCATACGCTGTGGCTACCACCAAAGTTTCTTGCAAAGATGCTTACACTGTGTGCGCACGTGTGCGCGCCTGTAAACCCGTCTAAGCCTGTGTGCGCGTGTGTACACTCATGTAAGCCTGTGTAAGACTGTCTAAGCCTGTGTGCGTAGATCTGCACCCGCCTAAGCCTGTGTAAGCCTGTGTAAGTCTGTGTGCATGCGTGTGCGCTTGTGTGTGTGTTTTTCCGCGGTGCTGCCCCCTGTGGAAACAGAAAGGGAAAAGGAAGGAAAAGTAGTAGTAGGAAGTTAACCAAGGGGAACTAGCAGAGCTGCCAGGTGAAATCAATCAGAATCAGCCAATTACACAGGCAGTACACTAGCCCAGCCCAGCCCAGCACTTAAAACTCTGCAAACAACATTCCCCCATCTTTTACTCAGAAACACTGCAACACTGTAGTATACAAAGAGAAGTGAAAACTTAAAAAGCTTAACTGAGACAAAAAAATGTTAGGGGCTGCCATTGCTATTATAAGGCAACATGTGCAAGATGCTGAGGATGGTGCCATTATGAATGTTGCTGAGCAACCCACAGTGAGGAGACGGAGAAGAGTGTACAGACCCAGGGTAACCTACCAGGGGCTACATGATCTGGAGATAGTGGAGTGCTATAGAGTGGACAGAGAGTTCCTGCAGCAAATTGTTGAGCTGTGCAGGCCACGCCTCACACACAGAACCAACAGAGGGGAACCCATCCCAGTGGAAACCGAGATATGTGTTGGCCTAAGAATATTAGCAACAGGTACCTTCCAGAGACCAACTGGTGATATGATGGAGATTTCACAGGCATCAGCATCCAGGGTACTGCACCAGTTCCTGAATGCCATGTCAGCACATGTCAGTGATCATGTATATTTCCTCAATTCCCGTGAAGTATTGGCCAGCAATATGCATCTCTTCCAGCAAATAGCGGAATACCTTGAGGTAGTGGGTGCAATTGACTGCATGCACATACACATGAAAGCACCAGCCGCTGAGCAGGGTAGGGTCTACATCAACTGCAAGGGCTTCCACTCCATCAACTGCCAGGTCATGTGCGATGCCCAGGGCATAATACTGAATGTGTGTGCTGGCTGCCCATGACTCCCATATCTGACATCTGACGCAGCTGTACCAGACATTTGCCAATGGGGACATCCCAGACGGTCACCTAGTGTGGGATGCTGGATACGCACTGGAGCCGTGGCTGATGACACCCATCAGAAATGCCCACACACCTGAACAAGAACTCCATAATGAGGCACATGCACAAACACAAAATGTAATCGAGCGTGTGTTTGGGATGCTCAAGTCATGGTTCCGGTGCCTGGACACATCTGGTGGAGCCTTGCAGTACTCACCAACTACATGTACCCAAATTGTCATGGTATGTGCCATGCTACACAATATGATCCTGTGAAAACAGCTGCAGCAGGAACAGCATGGGGCAGGGCCAAACAGCCCCCCACCATTGCCAAGGCCTGCACAGGCACAGCGTGACTCAGAGGAGGAAAAACCTGAGCCTGCCCCAGTAGGCAGAAGGAGGCGTGCCCAGTATGCCTTGGCCTTGGCAAAGAGGCAACCCATAGCACATACACTGGCTCAATAGGAACCCTGAAAATTATACCTCTCTCTGACTTGCACATAAAATAAAAGGGATGCCTAACTTGACACTACCTGTTTCCAAACATGTATAGGGAGTGTAGTATGTGCATCCGACATAGGCAGCCCTGCAGCACCACCAGAGGCATGATTGCCATGTTTTAGGCAATATAAATCAGTGCTAAGCAGCAGCATTTACCAATATTTAGTATATGTAAACAAAATTGCCTGTGCCAACTAGCGCAATGTTGGCCAACGTTGAGCAATGTTGGACAAGGTCGGGCAAAGTCGTGCAAAGTTGAGCAAAGACAGGTAAACATGCTCATATCAGCTTTACTGTCCCTTAAGCAGTCTGGTCTGGCCAGCATGAAAATAAAAAGCAGTGACAAGGCTTGAACCCAGGATACTGTGCACTATAGT
Organism: Protopterus annectens; assembly: GCF_019279795.1. Classification (NCBI taxonomy): domain Eukaryota; kingdom Metazoa; phylum Chordata; order Ceratodontiformes; family Protopteridae; genus Protopterus; species Protopterus annectens. The sequence continues at coordinate 1,398,842,367 of NC_056731.1, forward strand.
CACAGCACTGAACCACTAAGCCATGATAGCATTTTGGTAGCACAGACACAGCAGGACAATTGTACAGTCATGCAAACACAAAGAAATGCTGTAACATGCCCCTAAAGATGCATATGGGTAACCTCCCCCACAGGCCTATGCAGACAGAGAACATCAGGCCAGGCGGTGTGATGTGGGTTGTGTAGGCTATGAAGTTGCAATCTAATATATGTGGCATTGGATGCTAAGAAGTGTAGTACAGTAGTATGCCTCAAGCTAGTACGACAGGCAACAGTACAGACTGAAATGGTGTACCGTACATAGCAGTGCAGGCATAGCAAATGTGTATAGGTGTCAGGTGAACCCCCCATCGTATGTACACCCACAGTAACAATCAAGTGTGCCCATGTGTAGAAATGTACATAGAATAGCTCTCCCCCTGTATGTAGAAATGTTGATAAGTCTATGCAAAGTGTCTCATGGAAGCCCTGCAGGCACATATAGTATAAATGTCTATACTGGGCATGCTCACACACTCCAACAAATGTAGTGGATTTCATTCAGCATCACACTAAAAGGTTATACTGGTCATGCTCACACACTTACAAAACAAAGCAAATGTCATGCAACAACATACTGAAAGGTCATACTGGGCATGCTCACACACTTATGCCAAATACGGAGGTGATAATAAGGGATCTATGGACAAATGTGGATAGACATCGCTACTTCCAGAAACACATTCACAAAGTTGTCAAACAATCATGCTATGTGTTCACACAAACTGCCAAAGTCTGTGCATGTAGGTCTAAGGAGGTTCCCAGTACTCATCAGTCATCAGACCCATCAGAGAGTACCACACCACACTTGTGATGAATCAGACTATGCACGTTCAGCAGCCAGAATGACCACTGAAGTACCCTAACAAGAGGATTACTGGCCTCAAACATTTGCCCCATGCAACAAGACTGAATGTAACCCAATCTGTACTCTGTTGCATACTGTCTACTCAGGAGATCTCTGCCCAACAGACATGTCCATGTCATGGCTACACTCATATCTGTTCTGAGTTACAGCTCAATGGCACTAAATATACAGACCCAACTGATATCGCGCCAACATCCTGGCAGATAGGATCAGTGTTAACTGTACCCCCCTCTCACCCATGAAAGAGCACATCTCTATAATGGAAGACTACATAGTTGCTGTCATCATGGCTGCACAGGTAATAAACACTCTCCAAAGCCAGTATCACAGCAGCCATGGGACCAGATAACTTCACAGGCTGTGTTCCACACAAAACACAGAACGAATAGGCACCACACTGACGTACCATGTGCAGTCATAGCCTCACCTCATGCTTTGTGCCTGTTGAATGGTGCACAGTGACGGTTATCCCACTACACAAGGGTGGAGACACCACGGACCCCAGGAACTAGCGCCTCATTAGCCTGACAAGCCCGGTCTTCAAAGCCATGGAATGTATCATCATACAACATATAAAAAAATTACATTCGTAATCCCCAAACCCTGGACCACAATCATGTTGGGTTTGTAAAATGCAGATCATGTCACCTAAACCTGATGGATGACATTAAAGCAGTCAACAGAACCGTCAACAAGGGTAAGGTGGTTCACACAGTCTATGTTGATCCTGCCATGGCTTACAACACCACCGCACACTCTGGAAATATAGATAAACCCACTAAACTAGGTATAAATTGCTATGTCACAAGATGTGCTGCCAACAGTCATACTGACAGAACACACACTGTGAAAGTAGCAGACTCCAAGTATGACTTTGGACCAGTGATGAGTGCAGTACCACAAGGTCCAGTCCTGTGTCTTGTCCTGTTTAGTATCTACTTCCATGAAGTAAACTTTAACATGGAAGGTCTGTGGCTACTGAAGTTTCCAGAGGACTGCAAACTAGGAGCCATAATTGTAAACACTAAAGATGTGGACATCCTACAAAAGGGCCTCACTGAGACAGACATATGGCTGTTGTCAAAGCCATGGGCTCTAGCTCAATGCCAAAAGGTGCATTGTCATCCCCTTTGTTAAAAACTCTGTAGCCAAAAACGACAACATAGGCAGTAGTATACTTAACACTGAAAGTGTGACAAGAGACTTGGGTCATAGGTGGACACTGGACACAACTGTGATAATCAAATCCCCACAGTAGTCAGGAAACCCTGCTATGTGGCACACCGCATCACAAAATGTGTCTCATGCAAAATAGAAGAGGACATTGTTCCACACTACTCATCACTCACTAGAACTATAATAGAGTACAACGCCACTTTTGCTATGTACCTTACAAGACAACTACAACAACTGGAAAGCCTGCAGCAATACCTCACAAAGAACATTAGCAGCCTGAAATACATGCCATACACAGACCATCTCAAAATGCTCCATCAGTACTCCCTTGCATACCGCCTACTCAGATGTGTTCACTGCCTAACATACAAAGCTATGTCAAACGCAGAGCTGTTGGACATGCTCCACGTAAAACACTCACAATCCCTCTGACCTTTGGACCCAAAACCATGAGGGAAATACAAAAGGAAGGGGTGCACCCATTTATCTTATGGATACCCACACCTTTAAGTTAGTGTCACAGCATGAGGCCTTGGAGACCATGCAAGTGCAACTAAGATTGGGCAAAGCTGCTCATCAGATTGTAGCCTGCTACAGATCACCTACCTTGTCACAGGAACCTCACTCAGTATTCCTGAGAACAGTGGAAAACATAAAGGTTGTATCAAACACCATTATATTAGGTGATTACAACTACCCAAACAATGAGTGGGAGAATCACTTGTGTACAACGTCCTTTGCCCAATGTTTCCTAGAGTTTAAAAGCTCTAACACCCTGGAACAGCTGGTCACCATGCCCACTAGAGGTGACACCATACTGGACATGATCATCACCAACATGGGGTACCAGTGTTCCACAACAGAGATAAAACCCTCACTGGTAATATCAGATCATAAAGTAATCACACTGGGCATCCACATCCCGCCACCCCCCATCCAGTCAATGAAACCACCATGAAGACATTTTCAAAAGCAAACTGCACACGTCCCAAGACAAAAGTGGAAAGTTCCAAAGACCTCGTGCTATAGGAGAATGGTATACAATCTGCCAAATCAGTTACAAGTGCATCCTATGAGCATCTACAGGGATGCATGGATCGAGACATCACAAATAAAACCAAGATGCACTCCTCCAAAAATAAGAAAACAATCTGGTGGTCACTGGCCATAAATAAGCTAGACAACAGAAGGAGGAAACTAACACCCAACAGAGCCAACTTCGCTAAAGGAAAGGCATCACTGATCATTATTAGGAAGAAGCAATGATTGCTCATAAAATAATTCAAGGACACTGTCATAAGACAAATTGCCAAGGACTGTAAGAATAACAACCACAAAGCCTGCGGTAGCTATACCAGACATGTAGGTGTCAACTTCCAAATATGCTGTCAGCTACTGACAAATGGCAAGGAATACGCTGAACCAACTTTCATTGCCCACATCCTGGGGGACAAGCTCAGTGTAAACTTCCCCCCATCACCTCCAAAAGGGCTTGTGTCCATCACAGAAGGATGCAGAGCCCCAGACGTCATGGACATGCAGGTGAAGACAGCCCTCTCCAAAGCCAAGAACACAGCATCAATGGGACTGGATGGTGTCCCAGGCTGCATCTTACACTAGGCCCAAAAGGAACTACACCCTCACCTACATTCACTGCCCAGACTCAATCATACCACAGGGTATGTACCCAAAGAATGGCATACACTAACAATCATCCATTCCACAAAGGGGGTGCCACAACAGAACCTGGAAACCATTTCCTTGTATGTCTCCTCAGCCTGGTCTACAAAGCTATTGAGCAAATTGTCATGGAACCCATAAACAGAGATATTGGGGACCTCCAGATACTGGACTCTACACAACCTCGCCTTGTTAAAGGCAGATCATGCCTCCTAAACATAGTTGACTTACTTCAAACAGTCACGAAGGACATAGATGGAGGTGAAAGTAGTCCACACAGCCCACCTGGACCTCACTAAGGACTTTTCACATCATTCCCCACTCTGACATCATGGACACACTTACCAGCCTGAACATCAACAGCTATGTCACAGGATGTGTGGCCTAGTGGCTCTCAGATCAAACACACATGTTCACAGTTGCTGGTGCCATGTCCAACTCTAAGACAGTCACAAATGGTATCCCACAGGTCTTGGTCCTGGGACCCCACCTGTTCAGTAGACACTGCTCAGAGGTACAGGCAAGCATGGGAGGAGTATGGCTAAACAGGTTTGCAGATGACTGCTAACTGTGGTCCATAATCGACTCTATGGCTGACACACACATCCTCCAGAAGGGGCTTACAGAGACAGATACCTGGTGTCAAAACAATGCCCCAAGAAGAATGCCAAAGAATGCATAGTCATCCCCTTTGGCTAAAACAAAGTGCAAACGAATTACCACATAGGTGGTACTCCAGTATGTATGGAGAAAGTCATGAAGGCCCTGGGGACACAGTTAGATAGTGAACTCTCCTTTGATGATCACATGGCCATAGCATTTAGACATTCCTTCTATGTAGCCCACCCAATGTCACCTAAAGTAACCCACTTTGTCTAGTCTGATGATGTCACCATCCTACAAATATACCTGTGGAAAAGAGACATCACAGTAATGTGTATAGCATGTCGTGTAAATGCGTACTCCTGTAATAACATAAAGCAGTTAGGTAGGGGTTTGAATCCTGCACATGACAAGTGTGTGCATGTCTGTTTGTGTGCGATCTCCTTGGAGAAGTGCAACCTTTTTGGAGAGTACTCAAACACCTTAAAAGTGGTATACTAAGCTTTGTCAAGTCTGATGATGTCACCATCCTACAAATATACCTGTGGAAACGAGAGCTCACAGTAATGTGTATAGCGCGTCATGTAAATGCGTACTCCTGTACTAACATAAACCAGTCAGGTAGGGATTTGAATCCTGCACTTGACAAGTGTGCGTGTGTGCGATCTCCTTGGAACGGAGCAACCTTTTTGGAGAGTACTCAAACAACTTAAAAGTGGTATACTAAGCTTTGTCAGGTGTGATGATGTCACCATCCTCCAAATATACCCGTGGAAAAGAGAGCCCACAGTAATGTGTATAGCGTGTTGTGTTAATATGTACGTCTCTCGTATCATGAAGTAGTTAGGTAAGGGTTTTAATCCTGCACTTGGTGAGTGTGTGTGTGTGTTCTATGTGTGTGACACTGTTGGTCAATGGGTTGTGGGTTTTGCTTTCACTACTGTATGACATATCAGTATGACACCAGTATGTGCATTGCACATGTGAGGTAGCTGTGTGGCAAATACATATACATACATGTGATCTCAATTATTGCATGCGTGGGAACCCTGCTTTCTCCAAGAACACATCTGTCATCTTTTCAAGAGTGTGCTGCTGCTTTCCAGACCTTAGGTCACATCTGTATGCTTGTGACAAGGCCAGCCACTGCAGTGATCCCTGGCCTAGGTCAACTGTGTCACACACTCATTACGGTTTCTATACAATTGTGTGAGTGAGGGTTTATGGCCGAGGTAGATGTCAGACCTGTTCAAACGCAGCAGGGTCTATCAATGATGGCTATTCATTATAGGTGTACAACAACCTTTGTGGATATGCATGCAGACCCCTTATTGCTTATATGATCCACCGAGGGATTTAAACATACCTTTGAAAATGTGATTATCAAAGGAGAGATGATGTACCACTTGGTTGCATGTACACATCGGTACCTGTTCTTCATGTTGGTGGCTACTACCTATGTGGTACTGTGGGGATACTATGTTCCGTAAAAGTGGATGACTATGCTTTGGTTGGCTTATAGCTTTACAGCATGGGTTTGACAACAGGGAACTGTCTGTGTGATACCCTTGTGGAGGATGTGTGTGTCATCTGGAGAATGCATTATAGGCCACAGTATGCATTACCACACGTGGACGGACATATCCCTACTGTGATTGCTTGTACCTAAGAGAGCGATAAGCCAAACAGGAGTGGTTTCAGTAATGGGTGCAGGTGAATACCACTGGTTGTTGGCATAGTATAGTACCTGAAGTGTCCAAATGTTACTGTGTGTCCTACATCTGTGTGTCAGTTGTCAAGACATCATCTAACGATTGGTTATGGTCAGGCTGTTGAAGTTGTGTATACTACCAGAATGCAAAACAATGACAGATAGTAACAGTATCACCCACAGCACAGTGTCAAACCATGTCATACACACATGTGTAGTCAAGTTCTGAAATGTATGTAGTGCAATGCACACTGGCCACCATTCGAGACTATGGAGTGTTACTGTGTAATACAGGGCATGTCACCCTGTCCATGTGTCCACTATGCACATACATGCAGACAGTGCACCTCCACCATGTTCACAAATGTACACCTGCAAATCTGTGCCACACACATCCCACACATACTGTCCACTCTCTAACACATGCTGCCAATACTGCACACATCAGCCAAGTAGCACGTGGGTGGCATACCTCTCAACCTGGAAACATCAAAAATCTGGGCAAAGGCCCATGAAAAATAGGTACAAATCTGTATGATGATTAACATAAAATTTACATACATAATTATGTAATCCCGCCCACTTCAATGGAATTGTGGGATATCAGCTTTTAAACTCAAACTGAAGAAAAAATAACCAAAATATGGCCCCAGTCCGGGTGCCATTCCAATGTCCCATTACTTTATTTCACCCCATTTACCATAAACACTGTAATGTGCACACTGCTTTACTTCTACAGTGATTATTTGGATTTCATTTGAAACTTTAATTTGTTTTACATTTTATAGCATAAACACAAAAAGACATCTGCTAAACAAACCAATGCAGTCTCACAATGAAAATAGACTTAGCATTAAAACGTCTTTGTCCTTGAACTCACATTCATTGAAATAGCACTGAAACCCACATTTAAAGAAAATGCAAAACTCAAACAATTCCACATTAGACAGATCTGAACTAATGAAGAGGTTGCTGCTAGCAAACAACTTTATATTTTATTGTTTCATCTACAAATAAAGTGCCTGTGACCCTTGAAGAATAAATTGCCTGTGTTACATTAAAAAATAAGTTAGTAATATTGCAATAGGGAATGGATGGCAAACTGATAATGGGTTCATAGTATCAGCAATCCATCTACATACTACGAGAGTAGAACCCGCAGCCTTCTGCATCAAAAGCAGGTATACTACCTGTTGAGCTACTAACAACACAGACGGTCTTAATGTACATAGTGCCTGCTTTACTTTTACAACGGTTATTCAGATTTCATTTAAAGCTTTTATTTTACATTTTATATAGCACAAACACAGATAGTCAGATATTTGCCAAACAAAGCAACACAAGTCTCACAGTGAAAACAGACTTTGCATTAAAGCTTCTCTGCCCCTGAAACTCACATTCACTGAAACAGCATTGAAACCCGCATTCAAAGAAAATGCATCTGACCAGTGGCAGAGAAAGATTACCTTTGGACTATTTTCAAATCATAGGCCCTTTGCACACCAAACATATTTTCTTTGATACACCTTCCTGATTGTATTAAATTATATTATATTCCTTGTATAATACAGCACAGTTGTTAAAGCGCATTTTACATTTATTGTTAACATTTTTCCAGTAAACAGTGAGACAAAATGCATGAACCAATAATGACAAAACTGCTCAATTCAGAGCATTTCCATCATAAGAGTCTACTTAAGCTTCTACAATCCACCAGTATCAGGAAATTTACACAATCTCTGCAGAAGTAAGTCATCTAAATAATTCCACATTAAAGAGCTCTGTAACTAATGGAGACTGCAGCTAGCAAACAGCTTTAGATTTCACTGTTTCATCTACAAATAAAGTGTTGGTTGCCCTTGAGGGATAAATTGCTAGTTACATTAAAAAAATAAGCTACTAATATTGCAATAAGGAATGGATGGCAAACTGATAACAGGTTCATAGTTACTAGGTATCGCCACCAATGAGGACATTCTCAGGACTGCAGCATTAGAAGCACAACACAGTAGAGTATCTGCAATCTAACTACACACTGTGGGACTCGAGTAGAACCCACAGCCTTCTGCATCAAAAGCAGGTATTCTACCTGTTGTGCTACTGACAAAAAACAGACTTCATCTAAGCAGCACTGAACTCCCCCCCCCCCGAGGAACTGCACAGCACAACTTAAGAAAAAAGTCAAAATTTATTGGAGGGGGGGGGGGACAAGGGACACATTTTAAACATTGCTTGTACAGTGTTAGAGAAGCTGGTGTGGGTAGGTGATTTAGGCTCTTGCTACCTTTGCCTAAGGTAAAGGGTTTGAGCCTAATCACCAGGTATGCCTACCTGGGGCATTACAGACCCACACACACACACACACACACACACACACACACACACACATGGCTGCAACGTATAATAATAACAATGTGTAATGTAATAAGGCTGTACCATGGCTACACCAATAGGAGTGAATGTGTGAACATCATCAGATGATATGTTTATTTTTCCTCCTAGAGTAAAAAATACAAGAGAATTGCTCTGCCAGGTTAATATGGAACAGTGGACATTTAGGGAAGATCTCATAGCAAATCAGCATTAGCCATTCCCGTGGACTACTGCATTAGCATTAAGCTTCCTCAATGCTGCCACTCCTTGGGCTAAGACCCACATAAGGGTATAAAACACAGTAGTAGAGTGAGCTCTGAATTGTAAAGTCTAACTGTGATATCCAAAGAAAACACAAACAAGTGCAATGAACAAACAGAAATGCAACTGCAAACCTCAGTTCATAAAAATAGTTAAAATAACACTGTAAAAAAATAAATAAATAATAGCGATGGTAGCCAAGAATGAATGATATTAGTATTTTAGAAAGAAAACAGAAAAGATAAATTTATGAAAAATCAAACACTGTACTTTACAGCTATACACATTAACAGCAAAAGTATATTTGCTGGTTTGTCATATGACTTCACATCAGTAGATCATGAGTTACCAACATCAGAGAAAAGAAACATGTATTATCCATAATAAGTAAAGACAGAATTAACTAGCATGGGTCTACTTGAGTCATTCTAAAATAAAAACTAAACATTTATCGGGTTTAAACACATCAAATGCATCAGCAGTTTATGAAGAGTTCAAAAGGCAGTTCCTGAATATTACATTTATTAAATTCTGTTGTTGCAGTCAGTGCTTTTAACTTATTAACAACTGAAATCTACATTACCATGGAGAATTTGGGAACAAAATAATGCACACAAAACCATTCTTAAAATTCTGAGTATTCTATATATTCCTTCATGCTTCTAGCAGCTATAAATTTGAAAACATAGCTTGTATTTTTCAGTTCTCATTTATCAAAGCTCCTATGTTCACCTCCCCCGTTACCCTTATTACTTTTTTCTTTTCTTGCGTTACTTCATTTCAGTTCCGTCTTCTTTTGTTACTCCCCGTATTATAGATTTTATCCTTTGAAGTGTTTTTCAGCTCAGAATAAAGACATAATGGCCAGCTCTGCATCTAACTCAGCAGATAAATTAAACAAGTTCACGGTAGCAGCAGATAAATAGAGTATTTAAACACACACACACATACACACACACACACACACACACACACACACACACACACACACACACACACACCGCCCATAACTTAAAGAACAGCCACAGCCCATACTTGCTTTAAAAACACACAGCTCAGAATAAAGAAATAACGGCCAGCTCTAACTCGGCAGATAAATCGCAACTTCGCGAGCATTTAAAAACACAGCCCTAATTCAGCAGATAATTAAAAACACACAGCTCAAAATAAAACATAATGGACAGCTCTAACTTGGCAGATAAATCATGAGCATTTAAAAACAACACAGCTCTAATTCAGCAGATAATTAAAAACACATAGCTAGCTCAGAATAAAGAAATAATGGCCAGCCCAGCGCCAACTCGGCAGATAAATTAAACAAGTTCATGGCAGCAGCAGATAAATCGAGCATTTAAAAACACACATACAGCTCAAAACTTAAACAGCCAGCTCAGGACATAAATTAAACAACCAAAGAGCAAACCGAGCAGCTTATCAGTAGCAGGTAAAATGGTAATGCCCAGCCAGTGGCCTAATAGTAGCAGGTAAAATGGTACTGCACAGCCAGCATTTAAAATAATAGAGAGAAGCCGAAGAACAATGAATGTTCTTACCTGGAGATGTGGACGCCAGACTCTGCAAAAGTTATACACGCATTTTCCCCGCCATTAGTGTTCATATTCCCTGTTCCCTCCAGTCCAACAGGCAGTAGCTGATGTCATCACACACACCTCTGTGGGTGGTGACATCAGCTATACATTTAAAGTGGTAAACTGTTTCAAAAAATTTAAAGTGGCAAACTTTAAAATAAAGTCCGGGAAATTCGGAAATTAAGGGGGCCACTTGGGAATTCGTGGCATCCCAATATTTTGCCCTCAAAACCGGTAAAAAACGTGGAATTTGGTACAGTTGAGAGGTATGGTGGGCGGACAATACACTATTGGAACTAACCCTGGTGTAAACATTACTACATTGACAATCATAACTTATATGCATCATGCCTGCTCAGCTACATCTTCAAGTATATCATTACACTCTACTGCTGACAACATGCTAACATTGCTATACTGCTATAAAGTCACCCTGTGCATCAGCACCATGGTAGCCTGTTCCTGCATCGATGTTACAGATGACAGGAGGTTGCACAGGATTCATCATATGCACAGGGTGTGTTGTTGGTTTGCCAGAGGCCTACAGTGAGCCATACAATCGACATGTATGTGTGTGTGTGCGTGTGTGTGTGTGTGTGTGTGTGTGTGTGTGTGTGTGTGTGTGTGTGTGTGAGGGCCAAGAGTACTGCTATGGGCCAATGTTGATGTCATGTGTGCGTGTATGTGGTAGCCCTAGGTGTCTTGTTTATGTGTGTGTGTGTCTGCATGCACACAGTTCCACTATGTGGCTGCCATATATGGGTATTTTTGGGACAGCCACAGACTGTACCTGCCAGGCTTTACAGATCACCATCTCTGGCCATGGATATGGTACCTGTGCCTGACAGGGATGCTACTGACACTATCAGGTACTAAGCCTGACTGGGTACTATCCCCAGAGGTATATGGATGTACACTGGACCCAGGTCCCTGCTGGGACTGTCCAGAGCCACGTGCACATGGTCTTCTAGGATGGTCTATGGACAGCCCACCCCCAACATTGCTGGGGCTGGTACTGGCACTACGGGAGTGGCTGTGACTTGAGGGATGTCCGCAGCGACTGCCAGCTGCTGATGTTGCTGGCATACATCCATGTCGATGACTCAACCGTCCCGCACTGTCCTGACACATGGACATGACATTGTGGAGGACATCTAATGTCTCACCCCAATGTCTATCAGTGACCTCAGTGTAATGACGGATGGCACCTGCTAGGTCATGGATACTGTCAATTATAGCAGTGTTATGTGCCCTCTGTGCCCTTAGTCCCTGTCTGGTGTACCATTCCATACGTGCCTGTGCCTCCATGACAGACTGGAACATGCGTGAGGATGTAAGACCTGTGGCACGTCTGCCAGTGGCATGATGAGCAGCAGTGCTCTGACGAGAACCCCTGGACATCTGCCTATGTGGTACTCTTCCAGACATCTGGATATGGCTGCTGTGTTGGGATGCATGTGCCATAGATACCACACTGTCCTGGCCAATGCCAGCTGTACGCTGTCCCTCAGCTAAGGGCATTGGTGATGGATGTATTGGCAGTATGACTGTGTGCATGGATGGGGTGGACACTTGTGTACTGTCGATTGTTGGCCCAATGACAGACCCTGGCAAACATGCCTGTGCCTCAACACACCTATCATCATTATCACTATCATGCTCAGTGACATCAGTTTCCCTGCTGCAGTGAACCAGCCCAAAATCAGCACCTGTGAGAGGGAGACAGGAAACACACTTTATGACCTGTACATGATGTCTGCACACATGCACACATGCACACATGAACACATGCACACATGCACACATGCACACATGAACACATGAACACATGCACACATGAACACATGCACACATGCACACTTGCACACATGAACATATGCACACATGCACACATGAACACATGAACACATGCACACATGCCCACATGCACACAAATACACTCCTCACTACAACAGACACACATACACACACACACACACACACACACACACACACACACACACACACACACACACACACACACACACACACATACCACCTGCAATCCAGAACATACTCAATAGCGTGTGATGGTGGGGTACAGTATCACAAGCCAAACATTTATATCAAATGTGACAGCATGCAGGACATGTGTTGCTCAACAGCATGCAGTGTGAGTGTAGACAACCCTTGCTTATAACAGTATACATGTTTTTGATGCATGTGTGTTTTGTTCAGTGATTGGCCTCACCCTGGAACACAATGAGTACATGGACACAACATTGCTGTGCAAGTATTAACAGTTCTGCAATGTCCTGTGCACCATCACTCACAGGTATACATACCATGGCTGGATGTGTATCAGTGTGTCACATAGATATCCATTTCTGATTAGAGCATCTGTGTCTTTAGCAGATAATTGTGGACACAGGTTTAGCACATGCATGCTATGTATACACACAGGATGAGTGGTGCATGTATACCTGATGGAATACCATTGCTCAACATAGCCATTGTACAGTGGTTATGGTGAGTGTAGGACATATTGTGGACATGCCAGTAGCCGGCCATGACATGGCATGCTACCACACAACTGCAACATTACACATCACACATACACAATGTGTGCCATGTGACCTATACACTCAATAGCATTACAAGACATGTGTGTCACTTTGTACAAATGGTGATTGCTGTGCATATTGTGTATAGGTGCATATGTTTGCACACACACAACATTGAGGTGCATAGCAATTAATGATATGTGTAGTACTGTGGCCACTGTAACTGGATGTGGTGTAGTACCATGAGACATCATCATGCAGCATCATGTGGTCACTCAAGGCTACTAATGTGTGCCAGACCGGCACATAGCATGCTGTACCTGAACTGCAGAACCATGGCTACATTCACCATTTCACGGCCAGTTGTTACATGGGTTCATAAGGTGCCCAATAGGGGGCATTGCCTAACATGAATGTGTTATGTGTTGAAGAGTTTCGCACAGCTACATGAGAGGACTGTACCCCTCAGGTATATTATGTGTGCTGTGTGGATGACATTTGGGATACTGAAGTGTGACTTTACAGTGGGTGTCTGAATATGCCATGTGTAGCATGTTAACGTGTACTGTGTATGACACAGTTGTGTGTGTTGTGTGCATGTGTATCGACTCTGCCTATCCAACATCCACAACAGTGTTGCCACAATTGTGTGGGATGCGCTCTGTATTGCATGTGTTTGAGTCAGCTACTCACATTACTGAGATGTGCATAGTCTCACAGCAAACATGCACAGCATGCATTATGCACTGGTGTGTGATGTCTACATGGCCTACACCTCACCTATGACATGCACATTTAATTAGCAATATTAAATGTAGAGCACACTCACCAGCATGGGTCTGCTGCCATGCTGTCACACCAGAGGGATCTACAAGGATATGAGACAGTTTGTCAGTGGCAACAACTGTGGCATTGCTACTGTGTGTTCGCAATCTTATAGTAGTATGACTGCTGACAGTCACAGGCCTGCATATTATATTCTGAATTATTATTATTGCACAACACTAGGCACCACATCTTGTAACTACACACTGCACATCTCACATAAGCATGATCTACCAATAGAGGTAAGAGTAGTGTACAGCTATGCCATGTTACCTGTACACTCCATGTCAACTTGATGGGTGGCTCCAGTCTCCATGATGATGCATGTTAGTTGTTGTTGTTGCTGTTGTTGGCCAGGAGCCACCTGGCTCAGGAGCAGCTCCTCCACTCTGGTGAGGGGGGGATGGATGGCTACCCCACCACCTGTGGCAAGCTGTTGTCTACAGATATCAGACGCACGCTGCCAGACATGTCTAATTAAATCACTGCAGTGATGGCGTACCTGCCCATATGTCCGGTTATGCATGCCTATGCCATTTACCTTATGGACAAGATCTTGCCACAGCGCAGTCCGCTCATGCTGGTCCTGGTTGGTTTTTGAGAACAGCATGGCGTAGTGCTGAACCATAGTGGCTGTTATAACTTCCTCCTCTGCTGGGCTGTATGAGGGGTTATGATGGTGGGCCATGACCATGGAGTACAATGAAACAATATGTGTGAGCAAGTCAAGTGGCACACTTAACATTCTAAAGTACAGATATAATTTAACTGCCATATATAGCAACCTATTGGCTGTCAAAGGATACGCACTTTCAATACCACATATCAGTGCTCAACCCACAACTGCCTGACAGTGCCTGGCACACTCTATATATCAAACCATGTTTTGCACAGCAACAAAGATAAACCAGTATGTAAGACTATACAACAGTACATGGCACTCTGTATGCGACACAATGCACCACCTAGCCACAGGGGGTATATATCAAGCTAATGCATATTGTAACATGTAATCCATTGCAATGATTGTAAAGTCCAGTCACAGTATTATCAGTATACCACACTAGTCATTGATGGCAAACCCCTGCCTAACATATGTGCTGATTTGTCAATATAGGTCACATACTGCTGTACTAGACGATACCTGTTGCTAGATACGCACCTATATCCTGTAACACACATATGACCGAGGCCATGGTACAGGCATATACACACACACACACACACACACACACACACACACACACACACACACACACATATCAGACATACATACCAGACACAAAGGTATGGCAATCCACATGACCTTTACCTGGGTACCATACAGTACTGTGTGTCAGTAGTTACAAGACCTTATGCCTGAGGTATGTCATCTGTGAGGACTATGGGGAACAAACAAAACAGTGGTTCCAGGACATGTGGACATACACCATAATGTGCTGTTTAGGCATACAGCTTCAGGTAGTACTACAGTTCATTCAGGGGTTGGATTCACCAGCAGTAACACTCAATAAGCATACATGTACTGCTGTAGCCGACAATGGGACACCCCAGTCAACATCAACAGACTATGTAAGACCATCTGGCATACTGCTTTTTCTGCCAAGCAATAGCATACACATCTTTGACTGGGATCACAGCTAGGACACAAAATACCATGACAGAAACAGTTTCACACTTAGCTATCACACATATACAGAACTCTGACACATTCACCAACACATTCACCATCACACTCGGTCAACCTCACAAAGCAATTATTGCAACAAGTACATGTGGGTGTGTATCGGTTCATAGGTAGGTTATAGGCTACTGGCCCTAGGACCTATAGATGTCTAGCCATATGCTACCCTGGCCTTTGACACACAGGTAATTTAATTTCATGTGGCCCTGTCAACCAGAGCCACAGAGGTGATTCCCGGGGTGTATTCCCTATCTCACATACAATCATCAGGTTTATATATGACGACTGCTAATTAGGAGCTTTGTTTGCTATTTATAGGTGGTTTGTTCCAGAGTATGGGATGTCTCTGAGATAGGGATCTATCCCTCCAGCATGTGCTGTTTATTGAGGTGACAAGGTTTAGGTCCCTAGAGCGTGTAGCTCATAGGGATTGTGATCTGTTTACGTGGAGCATGTCCAACAGCTCTGGGTTTCACATAGCTTTGCATGTTAGTCAGAGGTCACCTCTGGGTAGACGGTATGTGACACAGTCTAGCTGTGGTTTTTTGGGACGGTCTGCATAGGGCATCTGTTTGAGGCCAGTATTACTCTTTGTGAGGTATGTCTGTGTCCTTTCCAGTTGCTGTAGATGTCTTGTGAGGTACATACCACATGGTGCATTGTACTCTATAATGGGTTTTATGTGTGTGGAGTAGAGGGGAACACTGACCTATACTTCCCTGGATGACACACCTTTTGCGATTACGTGTGCCATGTAGACAGATTACATGACTAGTGTGGCACTGTGACTATCAAAGGGGAGACTACTGTCCACCTGTGTCCCATGGTCTCTTATCACACCTTCAGTGTTAAGTAGACTACCACCTATGTGGTAGTTAATGGGTACTGAGTTTTTGCAAGGAGGATGCCAATGCAGTGTCAACATTGAGCATGAGTCCATGGCTTTGTCACCAGGCATCTGTTGCAGTAAATATGACCCTGTCTCTCTCTCTCTCTCTCTCTCTCTCTCTATATATATATATATATATATATATATATATATATATATGTATATATACACACATACATATAAACATCCATTGGTGTACATATTGATATACATATAGACACATATACAGTCCACCTTTCATGGTGGGAATATTGAGTTTGGGAAGGTTGTGAGGTATACAGTTATGTCATAATATTGCACAGTGTTGTTAGGAATGCATTGAAGGTGTTCTCAGCCCATGTAGCTTAAGCAGGCCTCACTGGCTGCAACACTGCAAACCTGACGAATCATACCCACAGCGTTCAACCACCACATGTCATATACCAGCACTGTATGCTGTCTGGTTTGCCACACACTACAACCTATATAGAAATATGTACATAACAACCTTCTACAACATATATATATATATATATATCCACCTTTCACAAACAGTTGCATTATGTCCCTTGCTCTATGCACATGTACAGATGCTAATATATTTGACACAGACAGATCTCTCTGTATGTGTGTGCCATACACACATAAGGACCACACTGTTGTAAGTCCATGTACCTCACGGCTGACCTGTTGGGCCTTGCTGCAACATGAACAGGTGTCACATGTGAGCACATAGTAATATTAGAGGGTGTATATATAGCTGCAAATGCTAAATTACCATACTAGCCTGGTACAGCTGTTGCCAGTGCTAAGCTACACGTTAATATGACTATCATGCATTTGTTACTATGTCACATCCATGGTTATATAGCTGTATGCGCTGCTCCCCCAAACAAACATTGTCCACACTACTGTACAGAACACAGATAACATGGTTCAGATGTTTGACATTTAATGCTGATCTACATATATCACAATTATGTCCCACTGCACACAGCTACACACTGATTTGTCCATGGCAGTTCTTATGCAGGGCATCTGTGCATAGATATGTACTGCTGCCACATATTGATGTTTCAAAGTATGTAGAGTGGTCTTCAAATACATATACTACATGCCAGTAAATACATATCTGTTACATACCTTTCCTTTGTATGAGTTCATAGTTTTCAGTTTGCTGTATCTTTGGCTTATTGTAATTCTTTTTTTTTATGTAATTTTTAAAAAATTTTTTTATTAGTTTATTATTTTTTTTTCCACTGGTGTGGGTGGGGGTGTGAGTCTCTCTCTCTCTGTCTCTCTGTCTCTGTCTCTGTGTGTGTGTGTCTCTCTCTCTCACCGTCTGCAATGGGATGATTGCATGTGTGGCCAGCAGGTACAGCCTGCTTTTATAGGTATCTACACATGTGCATGTGATGGCCTCCATTTGGTAATTGCATGCAGCCTGCTGTGTCGTAATTGCAGTACTCACTGTCATAGCAACCCAATGCTATAAATTGTTATGTGAGGTAGGCATAGTCCTTTCAGCTTTCCAGAGTGGGGCCCATGCTTGTTTGCTGTGGACACTGTTGTGTAAGTCAGAAGGTTGGTATAGTTCTTATATCTGAAGCTAGGAGTGTAGCCAGTGATATAATTGTTGTACTCCGACCTGAATGTTGCCACTTCCACTACACAGTTGTCAGTGTAGAATTGTACTCACCCCTACATATGCTAACAAAAGATACATGGGAGTATGTAGTTTATTTTCTACTTATACAATTAACTGCCATACAAAAGTAGTTATTGAGATGTATTCATTTCGCACATGAACTGTTTGTGAACTGCTATACTGTGAATATTTATTTACTCACTTTTGAACAGTTTGTGCTTTTATAGTGCTGACATTAGCGCAGGCTGCTCAATAAATCTGTACAAATTTCTGTACTGAGTATGCCTACCTACATCCTTAGTAGACACTGAACACACAGGTTTATTGTACATTTGGGTAGGGGTGCAGTAGGACAGAGAGAATTATGTATTAATGTGTGAACTTTATCTTGCTGGACTTAAAGAGTTGCTGTGTACCTGTTAGTTTACCAAGGCAAGTAGTCTGTCTGCGTAGCTCCCAACTGTGGACCTATCCAGATGGTAGCCAGAGGTTAGCCTGGTATTCTTTGTGCACCACACTGGTCTTTTCAGCACTGGAACAATGGCATTGTCACAGTTGGTTGCTACCAGTACATGGCTACATCCCTTGGTATTTCAGTGTTGTACTCCTACATAAGGGTATGCTTCTGGAACTCCTTCCAAAGCTATTTGCACAGTGTGTAACAGCAGAATAGCTGATATGCCTGTGTATTTCTGCCTCTGCCAGGCCTCTCAACCACTCAGGTACATATTTGAACAGACTCAGGGTAAAGTAGATCGAAGTGAGGTACACCTTTACAATATTAGAAACATTAGGTTGAGACTTTGAGAGGACCAGAGCATATGGATTAATACACATTTCCTGAAGTACAAATGGTGTCTAACTCTTACTTATTGTCATTATTCATTAAGTGTAATTCACCACCTTTCTGCCTAACTTCAGTAGCTTTCAGTAGAATTCAGAGGGACACAGCTAAAACCTGTCTCGGAATCAGGGACATGCCTGAAAATTAGTCACAGTTTGGAAGTATGGCCTCTGCCCTAATCAGATATGCTAGTGTTTGTCATGCTATAATACTGTGTGGGGGTTGTAAAGTGCTGCTGTAACATAATTTCTTGCTAGAATGGCTGGTTCTCTTTTCACAATCATGTAATGCAATTCCACAAGAACTGCTGGTAAAGATCCACAGAACAGGATTTGTGTTATGGCATTCCTATTAGTCCTTTACATTCATTCAATCTGATGCATGATATATTGATTTCAGCACCAATTTGTTGTATGTTTACCATGGCTCAGTGGTACTTCATGCAGTCTAGTGTGTACAAGGTCCGGGGTTCGAGACTGACAGAGGTATTTTATTTTGCTGCTGTGCAGAACAAGGGCCCTGACATACAGAGTGACTAAGGCATTTTTTAAGCAGTTGTAAGCGAGTTTGCATAGGTTTGCACGATGCTTAGCTAAGCGCACACTCACGCAAACCCGCTAACTACTGCTTAGAAGTGCTTACTCCCGCTAACCCCCGTGCTCATTTCTTTGAAAGAAAAGAAAATGGGGAGATAGGAAAGTGGTGAAAAAAAGTGGCACAAAGAGGGAAAGACAGTAGGGAAAACAGCTCGGGATGTGCAGGACGGGTGTAGGGAAGGTCCATAGCTGACCATTTCTTTAACAGCAACAGCTGTGCATATACTAGTAATTTGAAGGGAAATTTGAAACCTTCCACCCCTGAGAGAGGGGTGAGGACAACAAAGTATGTTGTACTGCCAATTAAATTTCAGTTTATGTGCCCAGCGGACATGTGTGCAAAATGGGCAGCTATGTATGGGGCGTAAATTTTTTGTGGGAGCAGATTGCCCATTTTTTTTTTCAGGTGAGAGTGGAATGTGGGGTAGGGGAAGTAGGTATATTTTGGGAGGTAGGTTGGGGAGGTAAACAGACAAGACAAACAAGATGCATACAGGGGCGGAGTATGACACATGGGGTGGGTGAACACCATTGATGGGGAAGGGTGTTTGGAAATCACAAGCCCATGAGCCCACAGATGGCAACAGTGGAACTGAGATCCCCACCCATGGGCAGTTACCATTGCACCTTCACAGCCCAGAGGGTAGCTGTGCTGGGGGCTGCGTAGGAGGGGCAGGCTCATCCGTGAGTCATGCCACTCTTGCCTCGAGCTGGCGTAGAAGATCAGCGACTGAACGCTCGATCTCCCTACACACCACAGCCAGGACCGTTCAGAGGGTGATAGGTGGCCCTCCTCCGGCCACACTTGCATGGGGGGGGTGAGCCCCATCCCCTGCAGCACTTCCACCTGAAGGTGGCGCAGGACCAACAGAGGAGGAGGTCCCGGGCTGGGCTCCGGAACTGCTGGTGTCAGGTGCCATCACCAGCTGAGTTGAGACAGGTGGGTCCGCTGGGACCGGCCTTCCCATATGTTCTATGTTTAGGAGGATTTAATGACAATATGGGTTAGTAATAGCCAACAGAATTCCAATTTGGTTGTAACAACATACAATAGTATTCCCATTAACCCAACACACCAGAGTTCCAACAAGTGAACAGCAGGCATAACACATGCATATATAGAACAACAGTGGACATTCCAACAGCATGCAGGATTGATTGGTGGCAACAGGCCACCAAGATTGTGGTATGTGAACAGGGCACATGCATCGAAGTAAATGCAGATATTTATAAACCAATAGGACATGTGTCCCAACAAATGTTATGAGATTAGACATACCCATTGAGGTGTGGAATTGCGTTATTTATGCACATACAGTAGGGTGTAAAAAGATACCGCCATTAACAACTTATATATACTTATAGTTTACACTACATTCCTATTGACTGCAGTTATATATCCCCTACATGTATTATTACACTAGGCAATGTCCGTTAAATTGTGACATGGGTTTTGCTAGTTCTTGATATATCTGACCTGTATCTGACATACAAACTGTCCTGGATGCAGATGTTACTGCTACATATTTATATTTTTCATTTATATTTATGTATCTACATATCTGGATGTGTTCAGGTGACATTATCAGGTATATGTTAACAGCCCCCTACATTTTTAGCAGCACACTGACATTTCTGGGGAACACAATAACAAGCTACTCATGTGCCAGATTAACCTGTACATGCCGGCCATGAACCGACAGTTGAGGACTGTATATATGCTTAACAGCTACTGGCACTCCCTTCATCCACTTTATATAGGCCTACCCATGTGTGGGTTGACTGCACTTAATACAACAGTACTATTGCTATAATGCAAGGGTACAACAACATATCGAAGAAAGTGACATGGACACACTCCAGGAATTATACCTTTATTAATTACATTACACACTTTTCTAGTAGCTCTCTCATTTATTTGATATATCAGTTCATGCAGAGGTCTTGTATTCAAGACATATAATGCCTTTATTAATGGGTTACAGCACCTTTTCACGCTGTCTCACTTATTTTATATAACAGTACATGCAGAGAAGTTATTCCACACTTATTATACCTTTATTAATGGGTCACAACACTCTTTTTCAAGCTCTCTCACTTCTTTTATATGACCACACATGCAGAATAATTACTAACCTGCCTGGTGGCGCAGTCTTAGCAGCCTATCTGCATAGGCTTGCTGATTTGCAGCACAGACACCTGCAGCTGTGAAGTAAATGAAGGAATATTGAGACATACCTATCCATAATATAGACTACAATAGCAATTCTTACATACTTCATTCCATGGCTACATACTCAGTAGTGGGGCATTTTCCATTTCACGGGCCTCCTGTATCCACTGGTTCAGTCGGTCCTCCTTGAGTCTCTTTAGGTCTGCGTAGTGGTGTCTGACCTGCTCACCAGTCTGAGGGATGCCTGTGGCACTGGTGAGATCATGTGCTAAACGGTTCCAGGCTTCCGCTTTGTACTCAGTGCCCTGAAACTGGCCCTGCAGGAGTCTGAAATTTAAAAGGTAAATGTCAGGAATTATTTTTATGCACACATTTCCTACAGAAAATAAGAAGGGGAGTGGCGGGACTCGAACAGGGAATGCCTCCTCTTTGCGCGAGGGCTCTACCACTACGTTATTGCTATTTGGCTTAATTTGCATATGAGTAGTTTATTATCCTCTTCAATGTCTACACTCTAACTGTAGCTAAGCAATGGGCAAACCCGCGCATGCATGCGCAAATACGGGCAGCTATATCAGGAATAATAAAAAAAAAAAGGAAAGCTTTACATTTTGAACTTGTACAGGGATTTAGAATGTGGGGGAGTGTAGTGTTGGGTATGTAGACATTTGAGCAGACTCGCTCATTTCAGTTGACATTTGCAGTTTAGGTACTTGCAGGGGCGTGGATATTTGGACTGCTCGGCAGTCTGACACGCCCCCTGCACTCGTGCACGTTAGCCTTGAGTTGAGTCAGTGTGCACTCATGAATATGCATGACACGCTGACATCATACTCTTAGGCTGCAGTATCCGTGTAAGACTTACTTAGTCTTACACGGAGGATTAGTGAATCCCAGCCATTAACTTATTTTTCTTATGATGACTTGAGACATCTCAGAGTAATTACCCAAAAACTTCAAATGCTCAGTTTTAGAATCCTACGTTTCACAATTCTGAGATTCAGTGGATGATACATTTCCTAGATTTTGCCCCCCAATGGGATTTTCAGTTCTCTAGCTCTTCACACTTCTTCTTAACCATTCATATAATCTGTAATAAAATGCATTTCCTTGCACTGCCACATTTTTATTGTCTTCACTTAGTGTTGCTCACTCCCAGGCCACTTTCAAAATGTTTAAGCTGAAGGAGCACTTTGACATCAAATATCCCTAGACAAGATTTTTTTTGACAACAGCAGAGAAAGTAGTACTCCTGAATTCTATGTCTTCCACATATTTCCTTACAAGACTAAAGGAATTATTAAATATGTAACCAGTATGCTGCCAAATTGCTGTTCCCATTTTTTTGCATAACACATACTTATCACCTCTGTGCACTGTGGTAGCCTATACACTATGCACTGACCTTCAAACTGACAGCTTTAATAAGCTATTGAAATTATATTTTTAAAGAAATAAATGACTTCAATGCATACTTCTGATTTATGTGTTGGGCTGTGCAGGACTATAATAACAAATATTAAAAGGTAATTTAATCCAGTTGTCAAAATGTTTCATTTTTATACAGTCTTCTCATTTGTGTGCCTTTCATTTCCATCCACTGATTTGCTTGCATGATTATGGAGACTGGATTGATGGAAAACTGTTTTCATCCTTTTATAACCAGATAAGGACTTCACAGACCTATGGCACAGAGGGCATACAGCCTTTTTTCATTGCACCTGCTTGCATTGTATAGCAAGCTATAGTCATTAGTTCTCTGGTCAGCCAGTCAGTAATAATTATCAATGGCATATCCAGTGCAGTGGACAAGGAACTCTTGCATGTCAAGTCTGGGAGTACTGTCTCGCATTCGGCAACACAGCTGTCTCTAAGGCATTTAGCACAAGTGAGAAATGACAAGTAAGATCAGAATCAGCACTTTATCTCCACAGGGGCACTTTCCTTTTCCTCTTTTAGACCATCAAAACCTTTTATCATCACAGTACTAATGCTGCAGAGAGCACACAGTAAAAATACACAGCAGCAAATAATCCAAACAGAAATAAATGATGAATTAAAGGGGCAATGTGGCTTATTTGGCAAAATAATGCAATTTGAATGATGAACTGCATTTTCACATACACACTTAGTGCATATAATCAGCTCAGCTCACATTTAAATCCTCAATTTTTCTACCCTGCTTCTCGTTTCCTCACTTTTCTTTAACTGTTCTCTATTTTCCTTCCCTCTAGTATAATCCAAGATGAAAATCTTCTATGTACCCAAATTCACTCTACCTCCTACCATCGTCTTCTGAACTATTAGCTCACCTTCAGGGGAGTCTTCTTCTGCAGCATTGTTAGCTAATCCTAAAATGGTTAATGTACTCTAGGTTTAGTATAAACCTGCGAACCTATGCACCTATGAAGCAAAATGCAAGAAACCAGAGATACCCTTTGAAAGCTCCTTTTCCAGTGATAGAATGACCCCCTTTGGCTTAAGGCAGCCCTGCTCATAGTATGATCAGTTATAACAAGGAAAAGCAGCTGAAGTAATAGACAAGAGTGAGTGAAACTGCCTGATTCAACTCAGCTGGAGAATAAAGGAAGATTACATTAGAAACAAAGCTCTTGGATTTCCCGAGATACATTTGATGAGTACGGCACTGAGCTTCTAAGAGAGGCGTGTAAAAACAAAATAAGTAGGGTGGATAACATAGCAAGAAAATATAATGGGTTCTCTTCAGACAGTGACTGAAACCAGTATGAGGTAACCTGACCCTAAACTACACAGAATGTCATGTTGTCTAGTCATTGAATAACAGTGGCAGTTAAGGTTAGCATAACTGCATTTATATGCACAACACAAACGTCTAAAAAAACAGTGCCTGAATTCAAAAAACAAAAGAAAACAAAATGCAAAGATAGCACAAAGAAAGATGAACGATGTTTGATGATAGTTTAGAGTGAAAGCAATAAGAAGGGGTTTTTTTTTTCTCAAAATATGCCGAACTGCTGTAAAAGATTGCAGTCTTCTTCCGGACCATTCTTGTTCTGAAATCTTCTCCAGTCTGCTCAGGCCAACTAAAACAAGAATGTCAAAAGTTTACCTTCTGTGACAGCACTCACAGACATTATTTGCCTAGATGTCCACTAAGCAGTGAGAAAAACATTCCACTGGGAAAGAGGCCTTGATTTTATTCCAAAACAGGAATTGTGCCTTTTCGATTCTCTACCAACTGCAGATTTGCTGTGGTATCAGGGCAAATTAAATCTATTGTACAAGCAATCCAGCTGAATGACTGAATTCTTGCATGGCTAGTTCGCATCATAGCTTAGTGCCATATTTGTGTCAGCAGTTAGAGCTGCAAAGAATAATTTGTGCATACACACACACACACACACACACACACACACACACACACACACACACACACACACACACACATATATATATATATATATATATATATATATATATATATATATATGTGTGTGTGTGACAGACGTTCGAGGTAACAAAACTTTGAATTCCTGTCATACCACAAAAGCAGTTCAAATCACACAGATTCGAATGCACACTAGTTAGAATAAAATATTTTCAAAAGAACACAAAATCTTGCCACTAATCACCCCCACACTACCTGCTAATTATACATATACCATCTTTGAAATCGCACTATAATGGGGAAAAGGCAAATTCCTCACTGTACCACAGTCTTGCACTGAAAAAAAAAGCTTATACATTATGATCAGCTGATTTTTGATCAGCTGTACAATCTTTTTTTTCAGTTGGGAAAGTTGGCACTTTAATGGGTTGAAAGAAACCCATACACACACACACACACACACACATATATATATATATATATATATATATATATATATATATATATATATATCTATATATATACATACACACACACACACACACACACACATATATATATATATATATATATATATATATATATATATATATACGGCGGGCCGAATGCGTCGTCGTTGTCTCCCAGTAGACCCATATATATATATATATATATTTATAGATATAGATATAGATATAGATATAGATATGGATGTAGATAACTCTCTCTCCCAAGGTGTCCAAATGTCTGCTTTGCTGAAAGATTTCCATGTATGCAGAACTCATCGAGATCACTATTTATAAGTGCACTTTTCATTATATGCTGCAAATGTTAAATGGAGAAGGATGGATTGAGTTTGATATTATGGTCGCCAAATATTTGGTCTTTTGATATTATGGTCTTTAGCTTATGATACTCAAGACTGTGATAATAAACATATATCTATGTATATCTATCTACAGCTATCTACACACACACACACACACACACACACACACACACACACACACACACACACACACACACACACATACACATAGACACACACACACACAAACACAAATATGAGCACTCACAGATAATGATTATCATACACATAATCAAACCCTCAAAATCTCGAACATAAAAATATTAAAACTCAAAATATCTAAAGAAACACAAATAAAAAATATTTTTTTTCAGTTAGCAAGCCCCCTTACTACTTATATATACTCTGAAATGACACAACAACAAAAAAGGGCAAATTCTCAGTCCCTGCTTTACTCAATCTCACACAAATGAATGATGGCCATACAGAGAAGATATGGTATCAATAGCTCCTTCTTTTGATTCGGACTGTAGAAGTCATTGCAAGCTTCACAAGTTTTAACCAATTACTTGTCAAATCATACATCTTAAGCCAATAAAGAACATTACATGCCTGTTCTTTGCACATAATTATTCCCAAATATGTCTTACGACTATTATGCAGTATTGCATCTTAATGATGTGTAGGAATAATAATCTTGTCACCTTTGAAATTAAGCCTTGTATACATAAAAACTCAATATACTATGTTAACTGTACTGGCCAACCATTCATAACTGTGTCTCATGACAATTATACTTCTTTATACATTTTTTGTACAGATTCTCACCTCATGTAAGCACTCATGGCATCCACAAAGCTTTCAAATCTTCTCAAGCAAGTGTTCCTTACACATCTGCATATAAATTGTAATAAGTGAAAGAGCTGTGTGCGCTAAATTACCTGCTTTATACTGAACTTGTAAGTCATACTTCTGCAAGCTCAGCAATATTTATTAAAGTCTTACAGGTGTCTTAACACTTATTAAGAATTCTTTGTAGTAAGTCATTGTTTGTCTCTACTGTAATTGATTTGCCACATACATAATCACGAAACTTTTGACAACCAAAGACTTTTGCCAAAGTTTATTTCTCATATTAGTCAAAGCCCTCAAAACACATAACATTGTAATACTTTAACACAATAATACTGCTCATAATCTTGCTAGCTTGTGTGCACTTGAAGTTTTTCTGCCTCTGAAACATCATAGAACTTCAATATGGGAGCTTCTGTAATCAACTTTTTTTAACATCTAAAAACCTGTGCCTTGTTCCAGTGATTAAAACCATAAAATATCACCCTTTAGCACCTTCAGGACTGGCACTGCTACTTCTTAAAATTTGGAAGGAACCAGAAAATACATTGCATCATAACAAGTTTGAAGAGAATGTTAATAAATTGGGGAAATGTTATTTATTTACTTACTTTATTTATTTATTTACTTCAAAATAAAATGTATGGAAAGTATACTAACACTACTGGAGTTGTATATGTTTATGCAAGTATGTGTGAATAATTGTTTAAATGATAGCAAAAGAAACTATATAGAGCTTCCCTTGTCAGTGAAATTCAATATGTGAAAATGTTTGTGTCTTTCGGCTTTTCCCAGTTAGGGGTCGCCACAGCGGAACTCCGGTCCGCTAATGATTGGCAGTAGATTTTTACGTACTGGCTTGCCGGGCCTAATGCACAACCTTCAATGAAGGAATGCCCATTCTTGCATGTCGCTACACAGAAGATACTCTAACTGATAATCGAACGGGCAACGTCTAACTGTGAGGCGACAACGCTACAGCAGCACCACCACCACAGTATAAATTCAATATGTGAAAATAAAATATGCAAAATGCTATATAATTGCATTTGCCACTGTATAAATGCACCAGAGTTTAGAAATGAAAGTAAAACTTACCCCATAATGTAAATACTTTTGCAAAGTGTGTTTCTTGATGATTCTGATTAGGTCACATGATGAGGATGCCCTACTTGGAAAGAAGCTTGCTGAGGCACTTCCCCCAGAAGTATGTAACTGTGAAAACAGGAAGGGCATATTTTAAACTTCAAAATGAGCCACAGGAGATATCGTTTGAGACCTGGTAAATATAGGAGTTGACAGATAATTCATGATTAAAAAGGAGTTATTGCTTTGCCTGCTGGAGAACAAGGGCGTTGAAGATTTCTGTTTTGGACAAAAAAGGCAGAAACAGTAAGAAGAACATAGTTCCTACTTCCAGAATATTACTGCCTACATGTTTTATTTTCAATTCCTTGAGCAAATTATGTACTGTATGCATATTTATTTAAAGCAAAAATGCTCTAACTTATTTATTTCAAGTAAAGAGCTTTATTATTTAGCTTTGAATGTATGCAGTTGATGTCTCCTTAGCTTTTTACTGGTGCTTGCAATTGTGTGGTGTTCAATGTATGAAGGGTGACTACTCAGAATTATTTAACATTATTTAAATATTTTTTTAGAAAATGGCTTATTTTCATGGTGAATAGTAAACTGTAATATGATTTTGCTAGTTTTGACTAACTGGTAGCAGCATACTGTAAGCATGAAAAACAATGGAGTTGATGCTGGGCAGTTGTCCTTTACTCCCATTTGAAAATATATTCTATGAGGGTGCTTGTTAAGGTATAATTACAGTTCTATGATTGCACTGGAAGACACTGGTCTTAGTTGGAAGTTGGTAAAATCCTGGGGTTCAGAGTTGTATTTTTAAAGTGTGTAAAGGATATTTGGGTATGGCAGTTGTTAGCCATTACCCAAGGTAGCAATGCAGAATTAACATACATCTTTAACTCCAAATCCCCTGTGCAAATAAACTAGGACCACAGGTAAATTTCAAACACCACACTGTTGGCCCTGTCTCACTTACACATTGGCAGCAGTGGCGTGGAAGTTAAATATTGCTCCTGTCCATGAGATATTAATTATTATACAATGACCCCTTACTAATATTCCAAAACATGCACGCTGATTGGCCAGCGTGCACGTTGTAAATCCCACAATATTCCAACGGAAAAAGGTCTGGTCGCCTGGACTTTTTCCGTTGGTATAAAGTGCTAAAAACATTTTTTTTAACAAAGAAAAAAGAAAAAAAGAAAGAAACGGAGCAACGGAGACTTTCTTTTCTCTGTTGCATCCGTTTCAAAGCATTGATGTACTGTACTGGGTATGTGGGGGATGCAAGTCCCATACGCATGCTCAGTACATCAAAACAAGGAAGCAGTGTACCACAACCAGTGGAAGAACAGTAGTGCACCATTATACAAAGACATTATTTAAGAAAAGTACGTATTATTTTTTCTTAAATAATGTCATTGTTTAATAGCAATAACTGACTCCGTGACTGTGATATACTGAAATTTACCCACGGTTGGCTTTATTTAATCACTCAGGCTTCACCCTCGTGATTAAACCACACCAACCATGACTAAATCTTCAATATACCACACCATGTCATCAGTTATTGTTTAAGTATACAGAGGCTTGGTCCTGTAATTGGGTTTGTATAACAAGTAAAACAGTTTGTATTGCCAGCAGTGTGTACACCTTTGTAGCTATAAGGTAAGTATGCAGTAGTGCATCTTGCACAGAAATTATTTTATTTTTAGTCACAATTGTTAAGCAAACAGGTGGAAATGATATCTGTAGATTATGGAAAATGTCTGTTTCACAGCAGAATAAACACTGTAAAATGATTGAAATGTCATCTGCCAATTCTTTATGGAGAACATGTGAGTAGCATTGTGTGCTCCTGAAATACTGTCCAGTGAAACTGGAGAGATGCAGGCAGTAGTTGTAAATGTACAATATGTAACAAAACAATTCCTCCATCTCAGATTATCTCACTACACAGTTGGAAATAAAGAGACTAGAGCTGGAGAGGAAAAGCCAAATGTGTGAGAAAGCTGAAAGAATTACGTAGCTTATTATTCAAAGGGAGTGAGAACAGAAAGAAAGGGAAGTTGAGAAACAATGCCAGCATAAGACAAAGAGATGCTGCTCTGTCATCAAATGCACATGTGCAATGACAAAAGCAAAATGACAGATACCAAGGTCAGTACCAAATCATTTCCTTGGCTTAATTTCTCCAAGTCTTTTGGATTTCTAATACCATAATGACAATAGACCCCATTCCTAAGTCAGGGTATGATTAAAGTTCATGCAATTAGTATTATTTCAGTCTTTGAAGTTAGCTAAAAGTGCTCTTTGCAGCACCCACAATGTGTCCAGAATTGACCCCTTCTGTAATTCATACAGAGTTACATGTATCGGTAACATGTCTAAATATGACTGCAAGTTCTTTCTTTATTAGATTTATTGTTCCTACTATTATTGGAACTGTCTGTGTATCCTTCTTCCACACTGATCTCATTTCTGCTTGCAAATCCTCATATTTTATGAATTTATGTCTCTCTGTGTGTGCAACACTGTAATCAGTGGGTGCAGCAATTTCAGTGATCAGTGCTAGTTTCGTCTTTTTTCCTGAACTACTATATCTGGTTTTCTTACATCTATTTTTTGAACTGCTGGTAATGGGTGATCACATGTGACATAAACGTTATCATTCTCTATAATGCTTTGTGGTTCATGTTTCCAATGCTTCTCAACTAGTTCAAAATTGTAATGTTTGCAGAACCCCAATGCAACAGTCTTGTCATATTATTGTGCCTTTCAGTGCACAGGCCATCTGCCATGTGTGCATCACACCCAGCAACAAGATGTGTAATTGTTTCCTGTTCTGTTTTACAGAACCTTTGTCTGTTTCTACCACATATTCAATGGACTTTGTAAATCAAAGTGTATGTAGTCCACTATCCTAGGTCGCTAATATTAACCTTTCATCTTTTGGTTTAAAATTCACCACTTGTTAACCTTTCCTGTGTCAGATCCTGACTGACTTGAGGTTGTTTCAGTAGTTTTCTGTACTTGTAACTATATTTATGCCTTTTCCAGGGTTCCTATTAGAACCACGAACGCTTGAAATTTCAAATGGCATATGGCTGACACTATATGATCGAAATTTCAAGCAATCGAAGGTTAAATGTAATGGCGCCATTCAGTGCAGAATGGGAGAATTTCCCTTTTCTGCACTGAAGTGCAATCTCAGAGTTGGTATATATAAGTAGAGGGGTGTGTGGGGTGCAGGAGTGCTTGCCCCCCTGCCTGCACCATTAAGGTAAGTTTTTTTTTTTATTATATATTCAAATTTTTAAACTTTGATCATATGTTGTCAAACATATGGGATTCGAAGTTTAGAAAGCTTGAATATATAATATAGACCCCTTTTCCACATATCTTGCTTTTTCATCTGATCCTTCACCTAGTATTCTTTCTTTTGTTTTTTGATGCATTCAGTTATTGCCTGATTTTTGTCTACTTCTGGTTTGGTTTCCATTCTTGTCTTGATACTGACATGTTTCTGCTAAACCAAGCATGGAAGTCATCTTAGATTTGTTCTCTTCATGTTTCATAATTTTCAGTGTTTTTGGATCTGGTGAGGTCAGCAGATATGTATGCAATCCTACGATTGCAGATCTATGCATGTAGTCAGTTTCGAGCAGGCCCATACCTCCTTCAGAATAATGAATATATATTCTTAGTACACACTGGTTTATATACATCATTTGATAAGCGTGAAGCATTTTTTTTGTTTTCCTGTCCAACTGATCCAATACATTTTGGGGCCAGTCAATCATCCCAAAACTGTAGGTTAGAACAGGAAGATCAAATTGATTAATAGCTTGGACTTTAATCATAGACGTCAAAGCTGCTTTCAGTATTAGTTTTAGTCTTCTGAAGAATTCCTTACTGAGTTTTATTCACATTTGCTCATGTCTTAACCATCCTTCATCAATTTCCAAACATGTATACACTCTATCCTACTTAAGTTCCTTTATATCACAGTTCTGTCCAAGACTGATATTTTACCCTGGTACTGCAGCTTTACTACTTTAAGCATTACTTCTGCACATTTATCAAGACCAAATGACATTCTTATATCATCTGATAAAGTCTTAACCAAGTGTAGTTGTGCTTTTAACAGTTTTTAGTCATCCACAAAAAGTAGACAAGAAGTGTTGGCCATGGTGCTGCAGTGGTTAGTGTTGTTGCCTCACAGCAAGAGATTCTCCCTTTCGATTCTTGGCTGGAGCGCCTTCTGTGTGGAATCTGCATGTCCTCCCCATGGTCGAGTGATGTTAAAGACATACAGGTAGGTGCATGCGTGAATGGGTGTGTCTTCTTTGAAGGTTGGGCGTCGGGCTGGCAACTTGCCATTGTAAAAATCCACTGCCAATCATTAGTGGGCTGGAGTTCTGCTGTGGTGACCCCTAACCAGGAAAAGCTGAAAGACAAGACAAAAAGTAGACGAGAAGTCTTTAAACAAGGTTGTTTTCTGGAAGCCAAATTGTATGTTCTAATCTGTTAAATAAACAGCTTAATGGGTTAAAGCCAAGACAAAACAGCAGTGGGTGACAAAGAATCACCCAGGAATAGTCCCTTTGAAATTTTATCCTTGTGTAATAATTTTCCCTTTGTCATGCCTTAACTGCAAAGTGGTCTGCTGCTGTTTCCTGGTCACTGCAATGTAAATTTTTAATGTAGGATGTATCTCATTCATCTGTAAGCACTCTTTTATCCATAAATGTGGGATGGTTTCAAATGCTTTTTTGCAATCTTCCCATGCCATACTTAAATTTTTCTTACAATTCTCTATTATGGCTTTATTTAGCAACAAATGATCCTTTGTCCTAGAGGAATCTCTTTTGTTACACTTTTAGTTTATTGCAATGATTGAATTGTTTTTCTAAATAACTATAAACTCTGGATCAACTCCACTGTGCAGTTTGACCCTCATCAGAAGACAAGTTAGTTTTTGGGATAGCTTACGGGCTCACTCTTAAGAAGAGTATTGCTTTTCCTTTTGTTAACCAGGTTGTTGTCTTTTTGGGATGTACGTATAAATAATTATTATTCATGGATAAATTTTTGTGTAAAGATGTTAATACTTTTAGCCAGAAGTTAGGTACTGCATCTAGGCCTGGGGGTTCCAGTTAGGAGCTTTTCTTAATTATGTTTCATTTTCTCTGGCTGTTACTTCATCCCATTTCCTATCATCTTCATTTGAACTCTTTTTAATTTTTCAATCCATTCAGCATCTTTATGTTCCACAGGATCTTTATAAATATTTCTCCAAAATGTAATCACTCGTAGGTTGCCCAATGTAAGATGAAACTCCAATGACCAAAGAAACACATCAGATTCCTCCAGCACACCACAACTGAAATCAATGGACTGAAAACAGCACAGCTGAATAAATAAGTATAGTTTAATTTCTAAGCACTTTCTCCTTCAGTAAAGCCATAATCAGAGATAAAAACAGAACACATGAAGCAAATTTGTTTAAATATACCTCTCAAAAGGCATTAAACCAATAAAAACCCTTATCTAAAACAAGTGTAGCAGCATTTAACGAGAAATATAAACCTAGCATAAATACAAATACGTATAAAACAGACATAGAAAACATAAAACGTAATACTATGCTACTTAAAAGTATAAAAATAATACTTACATACTTATTTTAATTTACCAGCTGTTGCTTTTAAAATGCAGTTAAGAGATAACATATCATTTAATCTGGGTTTATTAGTTGTATTTAACCGGATCTGCCAGTTTAATTCCTTCTGTTCTAATAACAGTTCACTATCTCCCCTTCTGTCCGACAATCTCCTGAAATCTAGATGGTACCAGTGGTGTAGTTAGAGTTTGTGCCACCCAAGGCTGTCTTTGAGTTTGCTACCTCTCCCCCTCACAAAATTATGATCAAATTGGGCCCTCCTATACACAGTTCGCCCCCTCTACAGCCATTCCAGGGTCCCATTACTTGGCTATTTCTCCCCAGTTACCATAAACACTGGAATGTGTGCACTGCTTTATGCTTTACTTCTACAATGATTATTTGGATTTCATTTAAAACTTTTATTTTAAATTTTATAGCACAAACATTGATAGACATCTGCTAAACCAAACAATACAGTTTCACAATGAAAACTTCTATGCCCTTGAAACTCACATTCACTGAAAGAGCATTGAAACCAACATTCAAAGAAAATGCATCTGGCCAGATGTGGATGAAGTTTACCTTTGGGCTGCTTTCAAATCATAGGGCCATGCAAACATAACATGTGTTGTTTGATTCATCTTCCTGATTGTATTAAATTATATTCCTTGTATAATATAGCATATTTGTTAGAGTGTGTTTTAAATGTATTGTTTTGAACATTTTTCAAGTAAGCAATGAAGCAAAATGTATGAACCAATGATGACAAAACTGCCCAATTCAGAAAATTTCCATCATAAAAGTATACTCAAACTTCTGTCATTATAATCCACCAATATCAGTAAATATGCACAATCTCTGCAGAAGTAAAAGTCATCTAAATCATTCCACATTAAAGAGATCTGTAACTACTGAAGAGGTTGCTGCTAGCATACAACTTTATATTTCATTGTTTCATCTACATGGCTATTGCCCTTAAATAATACGTTGCCTATGTTACGATAAAAAAAAAAACATAATAAGCTAGTAATATTGCAATAGGGAATGGATAGCAAACTGATAACAGGTTCATAGCTACTAGGTATCTCCTCCAAAGGAGGACATTCTAAGGACTGCAGCATCCACCCCCTTTGAAGTACAACACAGTACAGTATTAGCAATCCATCTACATACTGCAGGAGTAGAACCCACAGTCTTCTACATCAAAAGCAAGTATACTACCTGTTGTACGACTAACAGTGCAAACAAACTTGGCATAAGCAGCACTAAACTTCTCTTAACCTGAAGCTCTCCACTCCTTGTAAAATTCACCTGACACTCAACTTTTTCTTTCAGGTTTCAGCACAAGAAATCTGGAAAAATATAAAATTGGTTGGGGGGGGCAAAGGCCCAATACCAGGGACACATTTCAAACATTGCTTGTATAATCTTAGAAAGTTGCTAGAATAAAATGCTTTGTGTTACAATGCATTTCATAAAAGATAGGAAGACTGAAACTTCAATGGCTATCATTTAGTAAAATTAGTTCTTACTGCTTTACCATAAAACTAGGAACAGATCAAAAGTATGAGCTAAACATTCCAGGCATTCTGTGAAACCCTGGAGAGTTGAGAGCCCTGGACTCAACTATTTGAATTATAAGTGGTGAGAAATCATGCTCTTGTTTCTTGTACCTAAGGTACAGAGTTTGAGTCTGAGTAACACTAACCACCAGGTATACCTAACTGGGGCATTTTACACACACACACACACACACACACACACACACACACACACACACACACACACACACGCACGCACGCAGACACACACACACACACACACACACACACACACACACACACACATCCCTGACCCACTGAATGCACACACCTGACCCAATGAATGCACACACACCCAACCCACTGAATGCACACACATACCCACACCTGACCCACTGAATGCACACACACACACACACACACACACACACACACACACACACACACACACACACACACACACACACATCTGACCCACTGAATGCACACACCGACCCACTGAATGCACACACACACACACACACACACACACACACACACACACACACACAAACACACACACACTGCTGACCCATTGAATGCTGCAAAATACACCCCCACCCACTTATTGAATGCTGTAAAATATACACCAACACACACTTACTTAAATTCCGACACTCATTAGCAGTGAATTAAATGCTGTGTTGAAAATCCTTACTTGGTGAAGAAGATTTCAATTTTGACACTCGTTAGCAGTAAAACATGTGTGGATAGCTAGAAAGATGTACTGCATTTAAAATTGTGTGGTCTGACAGGAAGAGGACATCTAAAGCACGCACAGCCGTGATGCGACTAGACTACGGGACTGTTCTTAAAGAAGAATGTCCTTAAAAAACAGTTGTTTTAATTAAACTGCTAAAATTAAATTATTGAAACTATTTAAGCATCCCAAAAGTGCCACCCAGTGTGGACCACCACTCTCACTCCCCTAGCTATGCCACTGGACAGTACATAGTATGTTTTAAAAGAGCATTTGTAGAAGATTTGGATTTTTTTATATATCATAAACATGTTCATAAATCCTTCCTCTAAGCTTTCTACTGGTTTTGCTTATATAGAATGCAGAGTAAACTGAACATGTAGCAAGGTAAACAACCATCTTCGTATTACAATAAAATACCCCCCAGACATGAGAGAATCTTTTCATGTCTATCAACAATTATATATGGCCCGCCTTATGTAAATTTACAATATTTACAGTGGACACATTTTGTCATTTTTGAATGTAAAAATCTTGTCCTACTACTATTATTTTTTTCAAAAACATTCTTGAGGTCTTCACCTCTTCTGTATGTAATTTGGGGTGCTAGATTTATTTTTTTCATTATTGACAGGGTTTGTATGTCGGGCAGAAGGGGAGATAGTGAACAGATATTATAACAGAAGGAATTAAACTAACAGATCCAATTAAATGCAACTAATAAACCCAGATTAAATAATATGTTATCTCTTAACTGCATTTTAAAAGCAAGAGCTGCTAAATTAAAATGGATATTTAAGTATTTTTACACTTTAAGTAGCATAGTATTGGTTTCTTCCAGGTGCTCCGGTTTCCTCCCACATCCCAAAGACATGTTGTAGGTGAATTGGACACTTTAAATTTGCCCTAGACGTGAGTGCGCATGTGTACCTTCTGTGGAAGGTTGGGTGCCAGGCTGGCAACTCAACACTGTAAAATTCCACTGCCAATCATGAGTGGACAAGTGATCCACTGTGGCAACCCCTAATCGGGAAAAGCCAAAAGAAGAAGACGAAGTATCATAGTATTACGTTTATGTCTTTCATGTCTGTTTTAATATGTATTTGTATTTGTCCTTCGTATATATGAATGCCACTTGAACTGCTGCTACACTTGTTTTAGATAATGGTTTTATTGCTTAAATACCTTTTGAGAGGTATATTTAAACAAATTTGCTTCCTCTGTTCTGTTTTATCTCTGATTGTGCCTTTGCTGAAGGCAAAAGTGCTTGGAAATTAAATTATACTTGTTTATTCAGTTGTGCTTTTTTGCAGTCCATTAATTTCAGTTGTGGTCTGATGGAGGATTCTGGTGGGTTTCTTTTGCCATTGGAATTTCTCCAAAATGTGTCTTTTATGGTGGTGTTTCTTTTCCTTTTGCTTTGTTTCCCAGTTCTCTATAAAACCTTTTTTGGGTCATCAATAAATTGCTTATTTTGTACTTTTTCTTTATATTTATCTGCATGTCTTTTAGGTTTTTCTGCCTGTGCTGATATCTTTAGTTTATTATTTGCAATAGTGTATAAAAGATCCTGGTCTGTTTTGATACTTTGCTTCGTTTATACAACATCTGTCTTTGTAATTATTTTTGTTGATCTGCTCCTTCTTCTAAATTCTTCTAACAGTGACACTTCTTGTCTTGTTTTATAGTTTTCTCTATTTAATGCTTCTGTGGTAGAAGTTTATTTCATCCCTTCTTTTCCCTTATTGCTGTGTGTTTTGTTGTAGGACTTTATTTGTTATTAATTACTGCACAGTAATATTTCTTATTTATTTTACATCACATGAATTTCTATTAATGGTCTTGATTTTGTAAAAACACTGTCCACCTCATGAGAGTACTCACCAAAGCCCTGGGATGAATTCAGTTTCAGCATGCTACTCTCCTTTGCTTGCTGATTTTATCATCTGTCCATTCAGACCCCAAAGTATTTCCTTTCATCATCTCTGTATTCTGAACTTTCTCTCCATTCAGACCCAAGGGGAATGGCTGAAATTCTATTTGGGCATTAGAAATGGTGAGCAATCAATGTCACATTGACTGTGGGCAATGGAAGATGAGTAGCTCATATTTTCACAGATAAGATAATGCAGGCTGCACCTACAATATCAGATTCTGACTATATGAACTGTGGCAAAGAAGCTGCATAGTATTTGCCTATTTAGTTGACAATAATATGTAAAAATAAAATTGGTAACATGCTGTATACTTTCTTTTGCCAAAGTGTAAATATACTACAGTTTAAAATTAAACCAAAATGCACCATACACATATGTGCACTGTTGCAAAGTATGGTGCTTGAAGATTTTTTCCAAAGATCTTTTGATAATGTACATATTTTATAACATATCAAACAAAGAATGCAAAAGCATTGCATGCAAAGCATTTGATATATATATAAAAAGAGAAATTTAGTTAAGAGTTCTGTTTTTTACTAACATTTCATAAGATAAGTAGGTTGGGCATGACTGTTAAATACAAGTTTATACACCTTAATATGTTTTAAAGCTGTCTCCTTGAAGCAAATCCAGAATAAAGTATCTTTATCAATCTGATTTTGTGTTATATATAATTTTACCAGCATACACAATGCTATTAAAACATAGATAGTTTTACTGGATTAGCTTTATTGGTGGAATATGAAGTAACGCAAATTCTCAAGAGATTGCAGATTTTTCATAGCCCATCTTTTCCAGTCTGACTTTTAATGAGCACCACAATTGACACAAGTATTTACAATACAATAAAATATATACTAAATCTGTATTAGGAAAGTTACAGGCTATAAAAGTGAGTATTCTATTAGGAAAGTGCATAAA
The DNA here is from genome assembly GCF_019279795.1 of Protopterus annectens. NCBI lineage: Eukaryota > Metazoa > Chordata > Ceratodontiformes > Protopteridae > Protopterus > Protopterus annectens. Next base: position 1,398,880,754 of record NC_056731.1, read on the forward strand.
TTGTTTAGCTGGGGTCATGTATGTATTGCTAAGGATCAGGAACTGTGTGCAAAATAACTTCATGAGAGGGATATTCTTTAAGTTAAGGTTGACAGAGTTGTTAATTTAGTTTAATGGAATATCTGGGTAGAAATTAAGCCAATACATAGAAAACATAAGGAATTTTTCATATTTATAGCTAGAGATCAATTTATATTTGTTAGAACTGGAGTTTTCAGATGCTAAAGATGTCCATATCTGGGTAGAAATTAAGCCAATACATAGAAAAAATAAGGAATTTTTCATATTTATAGCTAGAGATCAATTTATATTTGTTAGAACTGGAGTTTTCAGATGCTAAAGATGTCCATATCATTTTGCAAAAGTTTATTCCATTGACATTCACTTGTAAGTCATTAATATTATGTTGTACAAAATTAGAAATCTGATTTAAGATAGGGAGGTTCTTCTTTGGTAGATTAAGGAAAGTCCTTAATTATTTCTCTTCTGTTGAGGATATATTATTAATTATGAAATCTATGAATAATTTAAGTAAAGGGAAAGTTTGACAAGTTTAATATTTGGTTGTTAATTTTATAGTTTTGGTTTAAAGAAATTAAAGCAAGTGAGGAGTTCATGTTTAGAGTATTGATTAATTTTTGGACTATGTTTATTCTTTCAATTAGAAATGTTTGTAGTTTCATTGCTTTCTTGTATTTATTAATTAATAACTTTAGAGCTAAGGGGTTACAATTACAAATTTGTATGTGGCAGTAATAGAATTTTACTCAACTAGGACACTATATGTTTTGTTAGGTGTAGGTCATAGTATCGCATTTCGAAAATTTGAAATTAATATGGTCAAGACCATATTGTTTATATTTCCAAAAACTCAAATGTAAATAAAAAATGTTTTGTTTTGTGGGGGAATCCCACACCCCCCTTAAATTTGCATATACCAACTATGAGATCACACTACAGTGGGGGAAATGGTAAATCCCACATTAAAGCATATTTACATAGATCACAGTATACAGGGGATCAGGGAATACCCTTTTCTTTACTATGGTGCGATCTCAAAGTTGGTACATATAATTTGTAAGGGAGTGGGGGTATTGGGGGCTTCTGTACTCAAAAACAAAGTTTTTTATTTTGATTCAAGTTTTCGAACACTTGAACATATGGTCTTGACCATATGAATTTTGAATTTCTAAAACTTGATAGTACGATACAATCTGTTTTGTTTTGATTGAAATTAATTATTGTCAATATTCCTCTAGTATTAATGATTAAATAATGCAGATGGAAATCAGGTGACTCTGACCCTCCCCCCATATTTGTTTTGTTGTATATGTTTCTTATAGGCCAGTCTAACTGATTTATGTTGCCACATTTATTTACCTAATGTAGAGGTAATATTTTGAAATAACTTTTTGTGTGGAATCTGAAATGAGTTGAAATAAAATATAATCTAGGTAGTATAGTCATTTTCACTATTGCAGTCTTAGAAAGAAGGGAAAACTTCAAGTTCTGCTATCTTTTAATATAATTTATTACATAAATTATCTTGATAATCTAAGGACATATATTGGTTAAATCTGATGCCAAGATACTTCAAAGAGCTTTGAATTTCGATCTTGTTAAAAGGTATATAATTAAATGATAGCCAGAGGTTAATGGAAAGAGAATAGATTTATTTGAGTTTAGTTTATAGTTTGAAATTTTTGATGCAGGTAGATACTGTTTTTACTATCTTTGGTAGATCTGTATTAGATAAAGTCAAATATATGAAAATGTCATCTGTAAAGACTGAAAATAATAAGGGAACTTTGATGATTTTTGGCATGTGATAGTATGTGTTTTGTAAAAAAAAAATGGAGGTTCTATAAAAAATAAAAAAAATAAAAGCAGGGGCAACCTTGTCTTGCAACACTGATAATCAGAGTTGAAGGGGAGTTGATTTTATTAATATACAGGGACATGAATCCATTAACATAAAGTAAAACAGTCATAAAGGATGTGGACAGTTTTAAATATTGTGTCATCTTGTAAAGAAAATTCATACAATCAAAAGCTTTTTAAGCATCCAAGGCAGGAGTAAAAACAGTGTTTTTAGTGTCCCTACAGAGGATTTATACAGGATCTAAAGAAAGGGTATGATCATAAGTTTGTCTGGATTTTATAAACCCAGACAAAATGATGAAATAATGGATGGTAAAATGGATTTTAATCTGTTAGCTAATAATGTTGCAAAACAATAAGTCTCTGTTTATCAGACAGATAAGTCTGCAATTTGAAGAAGTTTTTGTGTTTAAATTAATTTAGGTATAAAGACAGTTTGGGGGTCTTTTAAGAAAAAGTCAGTGATACTGTCAGACTGTATATTTTAAAAATTTGTAGGAGATTTTTTTTAACTATAATGAACAAAACATCTGTAGAACCTCCAAAATGAAGTCATCAAGTCCTGAGGTTTGATTTCTTAATATTTTTGATAATCTTTACTATTTCTTGTTCAGTTAATGGAGATAATCTCTTGTTATTGGCTTATCTTAGGGAAATGTATTTGGTTTAGGTAGAAGTTTATATCATCTTTGTTATAGGTGAGCTTGTGCTCACCATATAGTTGAGAGTAGATATCAAAAAAATGTATAGATTATTTCAGACATTGTGTAAAGAATTTTACAAATATATTTTATTTCTTTTATGGGTAGAATTAAGCTTTTAATTTTTAATAATCTTGCTAAGCCATTTGAAGGGGCTTGTGCCTATTCAAAGTATTTTGCTAAGCATTTAGTTTCATACCATACTGCTAGCAATGTGTATAGTAGGTACAATTCTTTCTTTAGTAAGCCATTTCATACATTAGTTATGTTACAGTAGTTAATAGCCTACTTGGCTTCTATTTTTTTTTGAATTTCTTGTTTTAAGGTTATCACTTTTTGTTTATTTATTTAGTTAGTGTCTTGTAATAACACATTTTACTAACAAGAATTCCTCTTATCTGGGCTTTAAGAGTGTCATTATATGTCTGTAGAAATTTGGCAGTTCCCATGGTTTTGTATGATTTTTTTTAACAGGGATGCAAGTTCTTGTCTGATATCTTCTTTCAGCAATAATATAAGGTTAACTGTCCAGTTACAGAGGTGAGATATATGTTTTCTCAAATCAGACCAGTCTACTCTACCTTTAATCTTATTTTCAAATGGTCAGATCAGTATCTTTGTTTTGATTGATAGTTTAGGTGGTAGTTTAAGAATAAATCAGAAATCAAGAAGAAGTATAGTCTTCACCAAACTGTATAGCATTGATAAAAATATGCATATCTTGAGATATATGGGTTGTTCTCTGTTATGATTGCTCAAACAGATTGTAATCAGTTGTTAAATAAGCTATTGCTAAGGAGGCATTTATATTATGTTTTGATTATACTTCTTCTGTCTTTTTCAGGATCTACCATGACATTCCAGTCACCCCCTATAATATTGTAGCAGTTTTTGAATTTACTTAGTAGACTATACATTTTGTTGTTTTTGAAAGGTTGCATACATATTTAGGAATAGGACTGTCTTGCTATAAAATACATTCCTATAGACAAAAATGACATAATCTACCATATTGATTAGAGCTATGGCCTATGATTCTTCCAGACAATGAAGATTTAATTAGAACAACTACAGCTAAACTGTTAGAATTAGTACCCACCACCCTAATACATTTTAGCCATGTTTTATTAACTTGGTAAAATTCTTCTGTGCTCACATGGGTTCCTTGTAAAAAGATTATTTCAGCTTTAGATTTATTGAATAAGTAAAAAATAACTTTCTTTTCTCACTAATTCAATTCCTTTAAGATTCCAAGGGTCTATTTTCCACATTTATTTAACAATGGTTTCAGATATTGTTCCTTTATTATGATAATTCTTAACATTAAAGTGGGTTGATGACATTATATTTAATGTTGGATATGATGTTGGAGGAGACTTGAAGTTAGCTGGGGTTTTGAAATTAATAATTAGCAAAAGAAATGTGTAGTAGATGCGACACTTTACTCTTCTCTCATAATCCCTAGGCCTGACCCTAATACTTTCCCTGTGGAAAGCGTTAAGACAGGTAGTAGTGTAGATAATTCCTGTAGTAGAAAAGATAAGATTCATGTCAATTTATTGAAGGTAATTTTGGTGAGCAGAAAAAAACAAAAAACAAAGACTTGTGTCAATTTACTGAAGGTAATTTGGGTGAGCAGAAAAAAAACAAAACAAAAAACAAAAAACATTTGCCAAAACCACCTTCTATGAACAACCCAGCAATTTTGTTGTTGTAGGAGGTCAAGCCCCCCAGATTTAGATTTACCAATTCTGAGGTCTCACAACAGTGGGGAAAAAGCACAATCCACAGTTGGCAAATCTAATTTCAGTGAACAGCACTCTTTGCTTTTTGTGTTTGCTGAAATTACATTTGATGAGACGATGTGCTCCAGAAAAGATAATGGAGCAATGCTTTTGAACTCCTAAATATAATAAAAAAAGTTGTCTAAATTCTAAAAAACAATTTATTTAAGATAGAACTAATCTACTACATCCTCATGTAACTGCACAACTTAGACGCTGCTCCATAAAATCATAATTAACATGTTTATCTTAGATATCTTTAATGCTGCACATAGATCTGTAAAACAAAATACTTACTAATACTGTAATTTCTGCATCTTAAACTTAAATGAATAAGCAATTACTAGCAAAAATTAAATGCATTCACATTTATGAATTTGTATGCCAGTTAAGAAAGCATAATTAAAATATTTTAAATTTTTAAACTCGTTTATTCAAAATAAAATGCAAAAGATGTAAAAAAATCAATGATCGTACAGTTAGTATGTAAGACTAATGAACTTGCTTATGTTGATAGAAAAGTGGCTTCCAAACTGCCAATTAAAGTATACCATTAAATATTAGGAGTCTGTGCATTAGTAATAATTAGGTTCAGGTAATACTTCCTTATTTCACAGGAAGTGCGATAATAATAAAATGTCATGTAAATACAAGAAATGCTCAAATATAGAGGCCATTAGATTTAAATGCATCTAAACAGTGTTTAAGGTCCTCCAACATGGCCCATAATCCAACAACTAAAAGAAAAAGCAATGCACTAAATGTGCAATAAGTCCTAGAGACAGTTGCTTTTGGTAAAATTATCAACAACAGTATGTGTCTGATAATTCTTCTATTTTGTGCAGTCTGGATTGAAACTGAATAGGTATATAAAGGTTGATTTTTGAAAGTTGGGGAATTCTTCAATAAGCATGATCAAGAATGGAAAAAGATGAGCATAAAACAACTAAAAGTACTTGTGTACTTTTGCACCAGAATTGAAAATGATATTGAGAATGCTTTTAAAACCGAAGAATTAAACCGATAATAAAGTTGGAGTTCGTGCCTACAGTGGTTCCAGGTGCATCGTTTTTTTCGTAAAGGTTGATTTTTGCTTCCTCTAATGTATGGATTGTGTATTAATTGCATTTGGTGTTGAAAATCATGTTTGCAGGGTAATGCATATGACATTTAATGTTCTTGGAAATCCAGTAAGAACAGAATGGAGATGATCATTGGATCATAGGATCATAGAAGGTTACTAGGCTATTAGCTCTAAGGCTTCTACAAGCCTAGCCATTTTATATCCTTGTTCCCTTATGGACCAGGATATGTAGTCTATGTTTGCATGTGAATCTAAGATGAGTACTGTCTGCCCCTGTCTAAGAGGGATATATGTGAAACCCCCAGTATAAATTTGCAGTTTCGCACCTAATCGTCCAGGTTATGCTTAAATAGGGTCATTGAGGAGTTCTGTTTTACATGAATTAGGAGTTTGTTCCAGAGTCGTGGAAACCTCTGGGAGACATATTTGTCTCTCCAGCATGTCCTGTTAATATTGCATGCTAGGTTAAGGTCCCTAGAGTGAATGAATCTTGTCCCATTGGATTTGTGGATGTGTAGCAGCTTCATCAAGGCAAGATCTGAGACTGCTCTGTAGGCCAGGCACAAGTCACCTCTAAGCAGTCTGTACAATACTGAGTAAACTGATAAAGCCTTCAGTCTGTTCATGTAGATCATGTGTTATAGGCCCTGAATTTTCTTGGTAAGAAACCGCTGAGGTCTCCCCAGGTGCTGCAGATGTCTGGTGAGGTACATACAGAAAGAAGCATTGCACTCTATTACTGCTCTGATAAGAGCCAAGTATAGGGGAGTTACAACCTCCTTAGCTTTGGATGCTATACCCTTGCTTATGAGGTATGTAATGTAGAAGGTCTTCCTTGCTACTGTGGACAACTGATGATCAAAGTTAAGACTGCTATCAACTTGCATTCCTAAATCCCTCACCACTGGATTTGAACTTAGGGGGATATTATTAATGTTAACAGAGGTTTCTCCTTTGCTGAAAGGGATGAGAATGCATTTTTTTGCATTTAGTTTAAGTCTGTGGCTTTGACATCATTCATTTGTTTGTGTAAGCCCATTTGTAGTATGCTGACATCTTTGGGCGATTCAACGATTGCATCCAGTTTGCAGTCATCAGCAAACCTGGTAAGCCATAGGCCATCTATTTTCACCTGAAATTCTGAAAAATAAATACCAAACAGTAGGGGGCCTATTGCAGATCCTTGTGAAACACCACTGGTAACAGGTCTGCTACTAGAGGTTGCAACCCCAGTTTTGACTGTTATGTGTTCTGTTTGTGAGCCAGTTGGCAACCCATCTAGTGACATAAGGGTCAATCCCCAGCTAGGTGAGTTTCTGAATGATGCCTGAGTGGAAGATTGTATCAGAGGCATTGGCTAAGTTAAGATAGGCAGTGTGAACTGTTTTGCTTTCATCCAGAGCCTTGGTGACATTCTCAAAGAAGTACACCAGGTTTAGCAGGCAAGATCTGCCCTTAACAAAGCCAAATTGGGTCAGGTCAAGAGTTTGAAGGTCACCTATATCCTTGTTGATAAGGTCCGTGATGATTCTCTTGATGGCCTTGCACATAAGGCTGGTCAGGTTTATGAGTCTATAGTTCCTGGGGGCAGTTGAGGGACCCTCTTTGTGTAAGGAGATTACAGTTGCTGTTTTCCACTTAGCTGGGGCAAAGCCAGTGCTTTGACTGAGATTGAAGACTGTAGTCAGTGGTTTTGCTAACTCTTGTTTTAGACCATTTAATAATCAGCCAGGAATGTTGTCTGGTCCCATAGATGCTGTGTTTTTGGCCTTAGAGAGTGTGGCTATGACCTGCTCTCTGGTGATACTAGGCAGAGGACCTGTGACAGGTATGTTATAGGGTATGATTGGTGGGGATGGGGGGTGAAGTTTACTCCAAACCTGTCCGCTAGCAGGGTGGTGATGTCTTCAGGTTCAGTATGAGTGGTACTATCCACAACTAGTTCGGCACAAAGCTGGGCCTTCCTTTTTAGATTTTGGATGTAGCTCAAGAATGCTTTGTGATTTTCCTTGGCTAGGGGTGCTAATTTAGTTTCATAATTAGTTTTAGAGGACTTTACAAGGTCTAATTTGGGTGTTTATGCTTTGGAGGGAGTTGTTCCTCTGCTGGGACCATTCCCTCTTGTTTTTTGACAGCAGTTTCTTTCTCTTATTGTATAACCTATTTGTACTGGATGTCCACCAGGGTGGCTTATTTGTACATGAGGATCATGATTTGATCTGTTCCGGTATGGCTGAGTCTATACATTTATATAGGTGTTTATACAGGGCATTGGTGTACAGCTCAGTATAGGGGTCTTTGCTGTCAGTACTGGCAGGAGGGTTGAAACTATTGATGCTATCACTCAGTAAGGTATCGTTTGCTTTGCAGACATTTTTTAACCATTTTGCTCCTGAGGGTGGGTCAGGTGTGATCGTTACTTCGAGCAAGACTGATTTATTATCAGACTTTACCAGGGAGGGCCCCACATATGGGGTTGTGCAGCAATTCCTCATGTTGGTGAGCACTATGTCAAGAATGTTTAGAGCCCTTTGTAGGGGTGCTGACTATCTGCTCGAGAGCATTTGTATTAACAAAGTCCAAGAACCTTTGGGCAAGCACATTTGTGCTCATATATGTTACCCAATCGATGGAAGGATAGTTAAAGTCAATCATGACCAGGGTATTTGGCTGTACTGTGGGTGTCTCAAATAGGTCCAGGTAGGCTGTGTGGTTTTCATGGTTCATGGAAGGGGGACCTATAGCTAACAATGACATGGAGATGGTTCTTTCCTACAGTTATTTGAACTTGGAGTAACTCTAGGAAGTCGTACTGTTTAACCAGTATTTAGGTGTATTTGTCTTTAATGAAGATGGATACTCCTCCTCCTTTGTTTTTTTCATGTTCATTTTGTAGTCTGAATATGTGGAAGGAATTACATCCCTGTATGGTGGGGTATTCTCTGAGGCCTTGAACCATGTCTGTGTGATTGCGCAGACATCAGCATCCTCTAAGGTGAGAAGCACTTACAGTGAGTGCAGTTTCTGATTTAGACTCGCACCCTTATGCAGCATAACCCTCAGTTTGTTTCTAGGGGATATTTTTGCGTCAGGAATTTTGTTCTTACGACATTGCCTAAAAAAGGCACTATGGGAGAGACAAGTACCTTTGCTAGCAACCCAAAGCCTAGAGGTGACAGGTGAAGGCCATCTCTGACAGAGCAGAGTGGTCTGTTGACCATATCATCCCAGGCTGTCAGATACTGGATCCCCCTAGAATGACCACCAGAAGCTAAGCCAATTGTTGAAGTCAATAATTTTTTGTTTGCATTGTGGCATCATCCTGGGTGAGAGAAGAATGCTGCTTAGAGCTAGGGACATACCTGCCTGGGACACATAATCTGAAAGCTCAATCATGTCTATCTTCATACAGTCCAGTGAGGTATGTCTCAAGTCATTCACTACAACATGAATAATGACAGACATAACAGTGCTTGCATGTATGATTTGACAGATCCTGACACCAGATAGGCAGCTGACCGTAACCTTCTCTTTGTCCAGCCTAGTGAGGGGGGCATCTGTGTGTCTCACTATGGAGTCACCTATGACCAAGACATTTGGTTTAAATATGTTTTGCCTTAGGCACTTAATGGGTGAGACACTGATATGTGTGTTATTATGTGTAGTGGGTGCTGTTGGAACTGTATTGTGTGCAGAAGGTTTGTGCTTGGGTGGTCTTTGCTCTTTTGGTATATTTCTAGTGAGTACCTCTACATATGTAGGTTTATGTGTCATGTGCCTTGTATGTGAGGGAGGTGGAGTGTGGGTGCTGACAACCTGCTTGGTATTTGGTTTGTTGTTACCTGAGAGAGAGAGAGAGAGAGAGAGAGAGAGCATAGATACATCTGTCACATATTCCATTTTTATGTTTTAGGAGTAATAGGTTGTCTGTATACATGAGACAAATGCTACATTGCCTCGGGATGCTCATGTTAATCAGGCTGGCTGGAAAAACGGTGGAAAACTGACCTTCCATTATGTCAGATGTGGTCTGTAATAAGTAGTGGGGTGGGCTATAGGGACTAGGTTCTGCTGTAGAACTAGTAAAATTACTTAATCTGTGTCAGGTTTAGGGGTAGAAACCTGCACCTGCACCTCAAAAAGCAAAACTGTGTTGCTCTCCGGGCAGCAATGCACAACTGCATTGCGTGCCGAGAAGCAGGGGAAGCTTATGAGGGTTCCCTAGTCGTTATCTAGAGAAATTTGAGATTTTATGCATTTACATCTATACATGGCACTGCCAACAGTGGTTGCACACAAACGCTGTGCTTAAATATCAGTTAAGTAAAACTGTTTTTAAGCAATTTAACCAACAGGAAAGCACAAGACTGAGCCTTTGTCTTTCCATTTTTATCTGGGCAGGAAAGTCCTCTATTATCTTTCCATACTAATTGATTTTACTTTGTAGCTGCTCCAGGTATTTTGGTTGCATCTTGAAAATGTAATAATTGAATGTATTTTTGTCTCAGCGGATCTTTTATTGATGATGTTCTCAGTGCTCTGTGCATGTGTTCAATAACAATGCATACTGCTGCTTGGTCATCTTCCAGTAAACTGTTCAACATGAAGCGCAGGGCTTTAATCGAGGCAGACTAGTCATAGCTTTCAGCTAAGCCTCTGGACAAAATATTGTTGTGACTGCTTCTACGTTCTTGATCCAGTAGTTTCTCATTAATTTTTTATGCTTCTGACATTCAATTTGGTGTCATGTTTCACCTTGCCAATATTAGGTAGGTGACATGTTGTTCAGAAACCTCCAGTCTATCAACAATTTGTTTTAAAGTTATATTAACAGCATTTATTTGGTCCAAGAGTGATTCTATAGCTATTGATGAATAGGCTGAAGAACCATTTTCATATTGTCTACTGCAAAATATTGTTCCAGTTTAGATTTAGCTGTGGTTTTCTTCTCTTGTCTTCTTTAGCAGAGGTTACTGGTAGATGCTTCTTTTTCTGGAGTCAACATCATGGATAGTTTTGTTTTCATAGTTTGCAATTCCATATTTTCTGTATCATTAGACATTTTTAGTGCAGTCTGGATAAGATTGGTTGGCAGTTTGTAATTAAATATTTAATTGATTGTCACTTCTTTTTAGGATTTATGCAGTTAGTGTGATGCACACCTGTAGCATGCACACTGGGCAGAAACGCTGTCTCTACAGACCAGGAAGTACATATTTGACTGCTGTTTTAAAGTGATAAGATTTTTGCAGCTAGAAATCTTGTTTTGTTAGCAGTCTGTTCCCTTTTGTGAAGCAAATAAAGATTTTCAATATCCGATGTTGCTAGATAATTAGTTTACAGTATGGAGTTGTGATTGAAAGCTGTCCTCACACTGGCAACTATATTCATTCCCCTGGTGTATGATGATTCAGGTTACAGCATATAATGGGGATGTCTTATTTGGAACTTAACTTGCTGAGTCCCCTACCTCACCACCATCAAATGTGTACTGTGAAAACATCTTTTTAAATTCAAAGGGAGCCACAACAAATCCTGTTTGTGGTCATATATAATACAGGAACTGACTCAATTCAAGAAATTACATGAGTTAAAAAGTTACAAGAGTTACTTTTTTGCCTGTTGAAGGAAACCCTTGAAGACAGAGCTCATGACATTGCCTATAATGTTTGAGAAAAATTTTCTTCTGGACTTAAAAAACAGAAACAGTAAGTCTGCAGTACATCATTAGCCAGAAGACATAGTTTGTAGTTCAAATGTTAAATGCTTCTGAACATTTTCATTTTGGTTAAATATTTTTATTCTTAAACTATTTTTGAAAGTTCTGTACTGTTTTCAAATTTATTTAAAATGGGAACACTCTCCCCAGGATTTACTAATCTTCCGTGTAAGACTAGATTGGTCTTACATGAAAACACCAGTCTAAGAGTATGACGGCAGAGCACCAGGCATATTAATGAGGGCGCAATGCCTCAACTCTAAAGCTTACACGGAGCGTGGACAAGTGTAGGGATCGTGTTGGACTGCAGAGCAGTCCAAAAATCCACGCCCCTGCACTGAGAAAACCCAAGAAATGTCGAGTTACATGAGCGAGTTCGCTCACATGTGTACATTGTAACACTACACTCCCCATATGTTAAACCTCGTACAAATTTTAAAATTAAAAGAAATTTATTTATTTTTTTGTTTTATTTCCGATATAGCTGCCCGTATTTGTGCGTGTTTGCGCGGGATTACCCATTGCTTAGCTACAGTTAGCAGCTTAGACACCGAAGAGGATAATAAGAAAAAAATATGCAAATTAAGCAAAATAGCGATAGCTTAGTGGTTAGAGCCTTCACACAAAGAGGAGGCATTCCCGGTTCGAGTCCCAGTACTACACGTTCCATTTTCTGTTGGAAATCTGTATACAAAAATATTTCCTGACATTTATCATGTATAAGTTTTGTAAAAAGCATTCAAATATTATATGTACTAGTGAACGAATTATATATATATTAAGGTGAAATGGTTATACATTCTGAGGCATGAGTAACTTATTTTAAGCAATATAAAGCACTGATAAGCACATTTTGGCATTATTTAGCATATTTAAAACCAACTGCTTGTAGCTGAGTACCGCGTTAACAAGTGCAATGTATTTGCGCGTAGCTGCGCACCACGCTAACCAACTCAACGTCGGGCAACATCGGGCAACATCGAGCAACGTTGGGCAACGCTGGGAAAAGTCGGGCAAAGTTGAGCAAAGTCGGCTAAACACGGCCACACCTCCTTTACTGTAGCTTAACCATTCAGGTCTGGCCAGCAGGAAAATAAAAAGCAGTTACAGGACTCAAACTCAGGATACTGTGCACTATAGTCACAGTACATAATCGCTAAGCCATGACAGCATTTCATAACCATGCACTTTCAACAGCCACATATCTATCAAAGGAATATTCAACATTGCCAACATCAGCTAAGCAGGTGTGCCTACAGCTGAGTTTTTTCAAAACTGGCCAATCACAAATAAGTGGGGGAAATGAGGCATATTTAAGCTCTACAGGTGGGAATACTTGCCATAACTGGTTGTAGCTCCCTTCTGCAGTCAGCATGGCCGGTGTTGGAGAAGGCACTCGATTTCAAGTGCAATGCTGGGGCATTGAGGAGACCAAAGTAACGGTTTGGCTCCTTATCCACAATCATGAGGAAAGACTCCTGTGAGGCCAGTACCAGGGCACCCAATATAAAACGGAGGCCTGGAACAGTCTTTTGCTCATGATCTCACCAGTGCCACTGGCATTCCTCGGACTGGTGAGCAGGTCAGGTACCATTATTCTGACCTGAATCGACATAAGAAAGATCAACTGGACCAGTGGATCCAGGAGTCCCATGCAATGCCTAATGCCCCAGTACTGAGTAAATAGCCATTGTATTAAGTAGTTAAGAATTGCTATGCTTGTCTATACTATGGATAGGTATGTCTCAATATCACTACATTTACTTCACAGCTGCAGGTGTCCGGGCTATGAATCAGCAAGCCCATGAAGATAGGTTGCAAGGGCTGTGTCATCAGGTAGGGTAGTAATTATTCTGCAGGTACTGTTATATAAAATAAATGAGAGAGCCTTCAAAAAAGTGTTTTAACCCAATAAATAAAGGTGTAATAATCCTTTAATAAATGTATAATTCCTGGAGTGCGTCTGTGTCATTTTCTTTGATATGTTGTTGTACTGTTGCATTTTACAAATAGTACTGTTGTATTAAGCAGCGTTAACCCACATTTGGGTAGGCCCATATAACGTGGATGAAGGGAGTGCCAGTAGCTTTTATGCATATTTTCAGCCCTCAACTGTTGGTTCATGCCCAGCATGTACAGGTTAATCTGGCACATGAGTAGCTTGGTATTGTGTTCTCCAGAAAGGTCAGTGTGCTGCCAGAAATGTAGGGAGCTGTTAACATATAACTGATACTTTCACCTGAACATATCTAGATAATTATATGAAAGTTGAGCTGTCAGTGTACCATCTTAGCAGTAGTCTGTGTGAGCAACTCTCAAAATATGTAGCAGTAACATCTGCATCTTGGACAGTTTGTATGTAAGATACAGCTCATGTATATAATGATCTAGCAAAATCCAATTGCACAATATAAGGACATTGGGTAGTGTAATAATACATGTAAGGGACATATAACTGCAGTTAATAGGAATGTAGTGAAAACTAAAAGGATATATAAGTTGTTAATTGAGTTATCCTTTTCCACCCTACTGTATGTGCATAAAAATGCAATTCCACATGCGCATATTTGTATGTAGGTTTTAGTGTGTGACAAACAAGACAGCATACAGTGCTGGTATATGACATGTGGTGGTTAAACAGTGTGGGTGGTTTGTTCAGTTTGCAATGTTGAAGCCAGTGAGGCCTGCTAAATCTACCTGGCTGTGAACACCTTCAATGCATTTATCCCAAGACTGTGCGATTTTATTACATTACTGTACACCTCACCTGCTAAAGCTACCTGGGCTGTGAACACCTTCAATGCATTTATCCCAAGACTGTGCGATTTTATTACATTACTGTACACCTCACATCGCTGCGGTGGTGGTGCTGCGGTAGCATTGTCACCTCACAGTAAGACGTTGCTCCGTTCGGTTCTCAGTTAGAGCTTCTTCTGTGTGGCGACATGCATGAATGGGAGTTCCTTCGTTGAAGGTTGTGTGTCAGGCCCAGCAAGTCGGCATGTAAAAATCTACTGCCATCATTAGCAGACCGGATTTCCGCTGTGGCGACCCCTAACCGGGAAAAGCCGAAAGACACAACAACAACAACTGTACACCTCACATCCTTTGGATAATTGATATTCTCACTATGAAAGGTGAAATGTATATGTGCCTACATATATATGTGTATGTACACCAATGGATGTGTATATATATATATATATATATATATATATATATATATATATATATATATATAATTATATATACTCATACACACCTACATATACCTGTTGCAATAGATTCTCTGTACTGTTAACTGACTGTGATGGTCAATGTGTTTGTGAATACATCAAAGATATGTATCTGTGGGATAGCTTAGTGGGAAACTGTTTACGTCATGGTATTATGGGTCATTGCTTTGATCCTAGCAAAAGCTGTGTATTCTGTTGCTAGGCAGAAAAAGTGCTATTGCATACAGTGTGACTAAGTCCCTTGGTTTTAACTAGGGTGTGTCATTGGAGGCTAAAGCACTACATCTATGATTATTGATTGGTACTGATGTTGAATCCAAATCCTGTGTGTACTGTAGTACTACTTGAAGCTCTGGGCCTGTACAGCAAAGTATGGTGTATGCCCACATTGCTTGCATCCACTGTTTTGTGTGGTCCCTGTATTCATCACAGATTACATTTCTCAAGATTAAGGTTGTGTAAGTACTGACACACAGTACTTTATAGTACACACTGAAAGCTTATCTGGGTTGTCATACCTTTGTGTCCTGTAATTATGCCTGATGTGTGTGTGTGTGTGGGTATGTCTGTAACATGTCCTTTGACATATGTATGGTAAAACATATAACTGCGTATCTAGCAACATTCATAGTGTACTACAGCAGTATGTGACCTGTATTCCCAATTGTGCACATATTTTGGACACAGGTTTGCCATTAACAAGTTGTGTGGTATAATAGTAATACATTTACTAGACCTTACATTCATTGTGATGGATGATATATTTCTTTACACATCAGCTTGATGTATATCTGCTGTGGCTAGGTGGTGCATCGTGTTGTACACAGTGTGCCAGGTACTCTTGTATAGTCTTATATAGTGATTTTATTTTGTTGCTGTGCAGAACATGGTTCATTAGATTGAAAGTGAGCCAGGCACTTGCAAGCAGTTGTGGGGTGAGCAGTGATAAGTGGCAGTTAAAGTGTTTCACTCTCTGTTAGCTAATAGGTTGCTATATATGGCAGTTCAGTGATATCTGTACTGTATAATGTTAAATGTGCCATATGACTTACTCAGACATATTTTCCTATTTATGTCCTCCAGGGATCATGGCACATCACATTAACCCCAGTTACAGTAGTGCTGAAGATGACATAATTACTACCAGTATGATTCAGCACTACATTGTCATGTTCTCACAAACCAGCCGGGACCAGCAGGTGCATACTGCAATGTGGCAAGATGTTGTCCGCAGGGTAAATGAAGTAGGCCTGCATAACCAGACATATGAGCAGGTACGCCACCACTGCAGTGATCTTCTCAGACATGTCCGTCAGTGTGCTGCTGATGTGCGGAGACAACAGCTTGCAACAGGAGGTGGTGTTAATATCCATCCCCCATCACCAGAGTGGAGGAGCTGCTCTTGAGCCTGGTGGAACCTGCCCAACAACATCAGCAGCAGACATACACCATGATGGAGGTTGGAGCCACCCAGCAAGCACACATGGAGCATGCAGGTAACATGGCATATCTGTAGACTACTGTTATCTGTATTGATAGATCATGCATATGTGAGATGTGGAGTGTGTCGTTAAAAAATGTGGAGCCTGTTGTTGTGCAATACTGATCATTTGGAATATAATCTGTAGCCCTGTGAATGTAAACTGTTATTGTACTGTAAGATTGCAAACACACAGCAGCAATGCCACAGTTGTGGTCACTGACAAACTGTCTCATCTCTATGAAGGTCCCTCTGGGGTGACATCAAGGCAGCAGACATATGCTGGTGAGTGTGTTCTACATTTATTATTGTAAATAAAAAGTGCATGTCATAGTTAAGGTGTAGGCCATGTACACATGTAACACACCTACCCATAATGCATGCTGTGCATGTTTGGTATAAGAACACACACATCTCACTAATGTGATTAGCTGCCTCAAACACATTCAATACCCAGACCATCTCAAACAAATGTGGCTAAACTGTAGTGACCATTGGATAGGCACAGTTGATACTCAACATGCACATAACATACACATCTATGTCATACACAGAGCATTTTAACATGCTGCACATAAAGGATTCCCAAACCCCCTGTAAAGACACACTCCAGTATCCAAAATCTCATCCACACATTACACATAATATACCTGAAGTGTAGAGGCCTATCATGGGGCATTTAAACACTCTGCAACACACTACACATTAATGTCATGGAATGCTCCTTATTGGCCTCCTTACAAACTCATGTAACAACTGGTTGTGAAATGATGAATGTAGCCATGGTAGTACAGTTCCGGTACAGCATGAGTAGTGCTGGTTTGGGAAACATTTGTAGCCTTCTGTGACCACATGATGCTTCATGTTGATGGCCTATGGTACTATACCCCATCCAGTTATTGTAACCACAGTACTACACATAGCTTTCATTGCTATACACCTTAATGTTGCGTGTGTGCACACATATGCACCTCTAAACAATATGCATACCAATCACCATTTGCACAGCTGACACATATATGTCTTGTGATGCTATTGAGTGGCTAGGTCATATGACACACATTGGGTATGTGTAGTGTTTAAATATGCAGTTGTGTTTTAGCATGCCATGTCATGGATGACACTGGCATGTCCTCAGTATGATCTACACTCACCATAAGTAGCGTACATTGGGTATGTGGCCGAATGGTGTTCCATCAATTATCCATGCACCACTGATGATGTTGTGTAAATACTCATCATGCATGTGCTAAAAATGTGTCTACAATTATTTGCTAAAGACACAGAGGCTGTAATCAGCATTGGATACCTATCTGATACAGCGATACACATACAGCCATGGTATGTACACCTGCTTGTTATGGTGCACAGTACATTACAGAGTTTTGAATACCTGCACAGCAATGTTGTGTCCATGTATGCATTGTGTTCCAGGGGGAGGCCCATCACCTAATAACAAAACACATGCATCAAAGCCATGTATACTGTTAGTAACAAGGACTGTCTACACTTGCACTGCATGCTGTTGAGAAACACATGTCCTGCATGCTGACATGTGTGATATGAGTCACTTACAATCTGCTCAGAGGTGACCTATGCCTGACCTATAGGGCCATGTCAAACCCTGAACTAATGGACATGCTTCACCTCAAAAAAACGAGATCCCTCAAAACTACTAGTTCTAGTGACTTGAACCTATGTACAACAATAAACAGGACATGCTGGAGGGATAGATTCCTGTCCCAGTGACTCCCCTCACTCTGGAATAGAATCCCAATCCATATTCAACAGAGCTCCTCTCTGACCCTCTTCAAGAGAAATCTTGATGAGTGGATGGGTAATCGTAAGTTCTACCCTGGGATCACTTCAGGAACCCTGTTGACAGAGGCCCAGGTTACTAATCTAATGGGGAGGCAAAAGCCATCACTCTGTGTCTAGGCTTATAAATGCCCATGGGCAGATAACCTAGTACTTACCTATGAACCTATGACTGTTTTGCTTGTGATACTGTACCCCACCGTCACCTGCTATTGTGTATGTTCTGAGATTGCTGGTGTTGTGTGTGTCTGCTTTAGGGAGAAGTGTATTTTTGTGTGTGTGCATGTGCACATGTGTGCATGTGCACATGTGCACATGTGTGCATGTGCACATGTGTGAATTTGTGCATATGTGTATGTGTGCATATGCGCATGTGTGCATGTGTGCATGTGCGCATGTGTGCATGTGTGCATGTGCGCATGTGGTCTGACATCATGTTCAGGTCTTAAAGTGTGATTCCTGTTTTCTTCTCACAGGTGCCGAGGTGGGGCTGGTTCAGTACAGCAGGGAACCTGATGTCACTGAGATAGACAGTGATCATGAGGATAGGTGTGTTGAGGCACAGGCAGGTTTGTCAGGGTCTGTTGTTGGGCCAACTGACAGAATACAAGTCTCAACCCCATCCATGCACACAGTCATACTGCCTGTACATCCATCATCACCATTGCCCTTAGCTGAGAGACAGTGTACGGTTGGCACTGGCCAGGACAGTGTGGTATCTATGGCACATGTATCAGGACACAGCAGCCATAGTCAGATGTCTGGAATGGTACCACATAGGCAGATGCCCAGGGGTTCTCGTCAGAGCACTGCTGGTCATCATGCCCCTGGCAGACGTGCCACACCTCTTTCTGCCACATGCATGTTCCAGGCTGTCATGGAGGCACAGACATGAATGGAGCGGTACACCAGACAGGGACTAAGGGTACAGAGGGCTCATAACACCTCTGTAAATGACAATATCCGTGACCTAGCAGGTGCTATACGTAATTACAATGAGGTCATTGATAGACATTGGGGTGAGACATTGGATGTCCTCCACAATGTCATGTTCATGTGTCAGGACAGTGCAGGACGGTTGAGACATTGATGTGGACGTATGCCAGCAACATCAGCAGTTGGAGGTCGCCGTGGACATCCAGCAAGTCACAGCTGCTCCCGTAGTGTGAATATCAGCCCCAGCAATGTTGGGGGGGCTGTCCATAGACCGTCCTAGAAGACCACGTGCACGTGGCTCTGGCCAGTCCCAGCAGGGACCTGGATCCAGTGGCAATATGTCAACCTCTGAGGATAGTACCCAGTCTGGATTAGTACCTGATACTGTCTGTAGCACCCCTGCCAGGCAAAAGTTCCGTATCCATGGCCAGAGACAGTGATCTGTAAAGCCTGCCAGGTACAGTCTGTAGCTGTCTCACAAATCCCCGTATATGGCAGCCACATGGTGGAACTGTGTGCATGCAGACACACACACATAAACCAGAAATCTAGGGCAAACATATACTCGCACACATTACATCAACATTGGCCCATAACAGTACTTATGGCCCTCACACACACACTCACACACATGTCAATTGTATGGCTCAGTGTAGTCCTCTGGCAAACTAACAACACACCCTGTGCACATGATGAAACCTGTGCCAACTCCTGTCATCTGTAACATTGATGCAGGAACAGGCTAACATGGTGCTGATGCACAGTGTGACTTTAATAAAGTATAGCAATGGTTGGGTATGTAGCATGTTGTCGGCAGTAAAGTGTAATGATATCCTTGAAGGTGTAGTTGAGCAGGCATGATGCATTAAAGCTGTAATTAGCAATGTTGTATTGTTTCCACCAGTGTTTATTCCAACTGTGTTTTGTTTGCCCATGTGCCACTTGGCTGATGTGTCTAGTTGTGTCAGCATGTGTTATACAGTGGACAGTAAGTGTGGGGTGTGTGCAGCACAGGTTTGCAGGTGTACATTTGTGAACATGGTGGAGGTGCACTGTCTGCATGTACGTGCAAATTGGACATATGGGCAGGGTGACATGCCCTGTATTGGCCAGTGTTAACACTCCATACTTTCTATTGGTGGCCTGTATGCATTGTACTACACACATTTTGGAACTTGAGTACAAGTGTGTGTATGACACGGGTTGACACTGTGCTGTGGGTGATGCTGTTGTTGCTATCTGTCACTGGTTTGCATTACTAAGGTTAACACTGTCCCAGCTGCATAATCCTTTATTAAAGCACACTGTTCACCTACAGGGTTGCATGGACTGTGCTATCACAAACACAAGAAATTCTCACTTATACAGTAAAAGTGCATTAGTGCCATGGACCCCTGCCATAAACAAAATATATAATAGAAGGTGTGAAGTTGTACCAAAAAAGAGTTACATACCAAGAAGGGATAACCTCTCTGGTCAGTATCACTGGGAAAATACAATCCCTCAATAAACATACAAGGCAAGCTACAAAATACAAAATGGCAAGGATTCCAAAGACAACACTAAAGCTTTCTTCAGTGTTGTTGATAATCTACAGGGGAAATCTCAGATCGGGTCACAGTTAATGTAAATGGTCACAAAGTACACTTATCTGACTGACATTACCTATTCCTTGTCAGACAGTTTGAATGCGGATTTCACCACTCTGTCATTACAGAAGGGCCACATTTCCAGACCTAAAGAATGTAAAACCTGATGATTCACAGACACTCTAGTTAAAACATCTCTTTAACAAAGTACACACCACAGTGGCAATGGTACTGGACAGTATCCCTGTCTGTGTCATACACAAGCTGACATATGAAGTCACCACTCACCTAAACGTTCTGTCCAGATGCAGCCTCTATACAGGTTATATACTTGTGGAATGACACACGGTAATGGTGTTCACAGTCCACAAGGGTTGAGCTACAATGTCTTCTTCTTCTTCTTCTCCTTTCGGATGCTCCCATTAGGGGTCACCACAGTACATCATTTCTTCCTTCCCTCTGCATCTTGCGCTATCACACCATCCACCTGCATGTCCTCTCTCACCACAGCCATAAACCTCATCTTAGGCATTCCTCTTTTCCTGTTACCTGGTGTCTTCATCCTTAGTATCTATTTCACAATATACTCTGCATCCCTCCTCAGCACATGTACAAATCAACTTAATCCTGCCAATCTGGCATGATCTACTAACCTTCAAACCTGGCCTGACCCTCTAATATACTTATTCTTAAACCTGTCCACCCACGTCACACCCAGTGCAAATGTTAACATAAATTGATTAAGGGTAGAACTACAACAGGTCCTGGAAACTCTCTCCCTATAAGCCAGACCAATGTTATCTGGAAGGCTATGGAGCACAGCGTTATGAAACTCATTAACAGAGACATTATGAACCTGCAAACACTGCACCATACCCACTTAGGTTCTCTAAAGGCTAGATCATGGCTCCTACACCTAGTAGACTTCAAGCCAGTCAACAAGGCTATAGGTGAGGGAAGGGAGGTCAACACAGCCAAGCTATAGCTCACCAGCAATTCATACCCATCCCACATACTGGTATTATATATAACCTCAACAGACTGACCATAAACAATTGTTAGATGATGGCTTGACAACTGACGCACAGATGTAGGACACACAGTAACATTTGCAGCCTCCATGTACTATTCCATGCCAGTAACAAGTGGTATTCACCTGCACTCAGTCCTGGGACCACTCCTGTTTGGCATATAGCTTTCTTAGGTACAAGCAAACACAGTAGGGATATGTCTGCCCATGTTTGATGACAGTGCATACTGTGGGCTATACTTTATTCTCCAGATGACGCACACATCCTCCAAAAGAGTATCATACAGACAGATACCTGGTGTCAAATTCATGCTGTAAAGCTATAAGCCAAAGAAAGCATAGTTATCCACTTTTAGAAAACAAAGTATCCCAAGAGTACCACATAGGTAGTAGCCCCCCCAAATGTGGAACAGGTACTAATGTATACACAGAGCCATGTGTTAAGTCATCTCTCCTTTGATAATCACATTACCAAAGAGTTTTGGAAATCCCTCTATGGAGCACATAAGCAATAAAGGGTTTGCATGCAGATCCACAGAGGTTGTTGCACACCTATAATGATTAGTCATCTTTGCCAGACTTTGCTTGCTTTGGAACAGGTTTCAAATATACCTCAAGCATAAACCCTCACTTACACTCTTCAATAGAAACCATGATGAGTTGATGTGAAACGGAAGACGTAGCCCAGGGATCACTGCAGTGGCTAAGCTTGTCACAAGCATACAGAAGTTACCTAAGGTCAGGAAAGTGCTAGCACGCTCTGGCAAAGATAACAGATGCATTAGAAAGCAGAGTACCCACCTATGAAATATTTGAGGTCACATGTATGTATATGGATTTGCCCCACAGCTGCCTTACATGTGTATTGCACATACAGTTGTCATTGTGATATGTCATACACTAGAAAAATCAAAACCCACTCCACATTGGCCAATGGTGTCACACACAGTCAGCAAGTGCGAGATAGAAACTCTTCCTTGTCTACATTATAATACTACAGCAGTATGCATTTACACAACATATACATTACTGAGTTTTCATCTTTCCACAGGTATATTTGTAGGATGGTGACATCATGAGACTTGACAAAGATGAGTATACCACTTTTAAGGGGTGTGAGTAGTCTCCCAAAAGGTTGCTCTTTCCCAGGCAGACACACATACTCACTTGGCAATTCCAGGATTCAAAACCCTACATAACTACATTAGGATACTATAGCAGTATGCATTTACACGACACACTATATACATTACCAGGATTTCATTTTTCCACAGGTATATTTGTAGGATGGTGACATCATCAGACTTGACAAAGATGAGTATATCACTTTTAACGGGTGTGAGTAGTCTAACAAACAACAAAAAACAACAAAAAAATCGGACGACTAATGGAGTAGCAAAAATTACAGCAGCCACTTGTGAAAACACACCACTTTAATTCTTGTAAGCGCTTTCGAAGGGGACAATGCCCCAACTTCATCAGACAACGTTACACCATAAGCATTCATACTTATAGACAATAAATAAATTATTTAATAAATGATTAAAAAAGCAATAATTCAATTTAGCTTAGATTAGTCTTCAGAGCATACTTGGTTAAAGGCAAAACACCATATCACAATATCTTAAAATTCATTTAAAGACCCGTAAAACCTATCCATAATTAAAACATGACAATAAATATATATTAATAAATGTAAAAACCCTATCATGTATTCCACACACTTATAAATTATTTAATATTATATCAAAGATACAAGGAATTTCTATAGCAATATGTATGATAACTGAGCATATGAAGAAACTTATAACACTATAACAGTTAACCTAACTCCAGGAACCAATAAACAAAGCCCTGCCTATACGTGAAATCATCCCATTATGTTTATATTATAACCATAATAATAGTAATAATTTTATAACTTTATAAACAAAAGGCTATTTCAATCTGATTTAAGTCTATCAGCTTATAGAAAAACAATTACCATGCCTAAGCAGACATGTATAAACCTTCAACATACAACATTCATTCTAAACCGAATGCTTACTTGTAGCATACGACACACCTTTAGTACTAACCTATACCAACAAAAGAGAGATTAGGTAAATTAGGTAAATTTAGAATCGCCGCATATACACAGATACCCTATTTATAGAGCTTCCCAATTTAAAAACCTCATAAGTACTTAAATAATTATTCTTATCTACGTAAAGCCTTAAGTTTTAAAATACACTTAATAGAGGTATATTCATTTAGCCCTGGCGGAATATGGGCTGATGTTCGAATTTGCCATAATACTACTTGTTCTTCTAAGAAAAGCTGCCATGGACCCCCCTCATTTCACTTTTGACTTGCTGTAAAACAACAAAAGTGAACTTATGCATTGGGTGCTCGAGAATATGTTTAGCTAGCGCATTGGTGTTGTCACCCTTACTAATCGCATACTGATGCTCATAAATTCTTTGTTTTAACATTCTTTCAGTTTTGCCAATATAATACGAGGGACACACTTGACACGTAGCTGCATAAACCACTCCTTTAGATCGACAATTGTACCTATCATTTATAAAATAATCTCTATCATTGATCCTTATTTTATTTCCTGATGTAACAAATTTACATTGTGGACATGCACCACATTTACTCATGCCTGTACAATTAACATGTTTTTTATTCATCTCCAATAAATTCTTCAAGTTTAACCCTCTTCTATAGGTAAAACTTGGTTTTAAGCCAATGGCCTTACTCAAAGTGTGATCCTCTAAAATAATAGCCCAGTTTTTAATGAGAATGTCTCTGATTTTCTTATGATCTATACTATAAGTGAATAAAAAATTAAGACCTAAATTCTTATCTCTAGCGCACGTATTAATGGTATCCAGTTGAACCCTTGTGCTTTGCAAAGATCCACCTAATAAAAGGGGTTTGAAGTGCCCTGAACTTCTTTTGGCACTTACTTCCTGACTAATGTCAATAACCAATGTTTCCGGATAACCTCTTTTGAGGAACATTGTTTTAATTGTTTCACATTCATTCAGATAATCTTCATCATCTGACACCATCCGTGCTGCCCTTACAAATTGACCCTTAACTACAGCTTTTTTCTGGTGGTAAGGATGACTACTTGAAAAATGTAAAAAAGCATTCGAATATGTAGGTTTCCTATATATTGTAGACTTAAATCTACAATTAAGTCTATCCTTAGTGACTCTAACATCTAGATAAGAAATGTCATCTACCCCAATGGTGTATGTAAATTCAAGAAACTCTGTCATAGCTGTAATACTAACAATAAAACTATCAATAAGGTCAATTTCCCCTTTCCAAATAAGACACATATCATCTTGGTATCTGGTATACCATACTACGTGCTCCCAGAACATGCTATTATTAAACAGGAAGGTCCGTTCCCAATGGGCCATAACACTATTGGCAAAACTACTGCCGCATGGGGACTCCATGGCTATGCCTGTATTTTGGAGAAAACGTTGCCCATTAAACATCAAGTAGTTGTTAGATAACACAATATCTAATAAAGTTTCAACTAAATAAATACTTGCATCATCTGCCCTTTTATATAGCATAAATTCTCTAGTCCATTCTATCCCTAACTGCTGAGGGATAACTGTATATAGATGTTTTATATAGATAACCAGGAATATATGCTGGTCACAATATTCAAGCTTGTTAATGTTCTCCAAAAAACTCCAAGAGTCCCTGCAAATCTGCGGCTCATCTTTTATCAATGGTTTCAAGATGTTATCTATATACTTAGCACAGGCATAAGTGATGGAACCCCTTCCATCAACAATTGGCCTAAACGGTGGATCCGCCAAGTTTTTGTGCAACTTACTAGAGCCAAAAATAGTCGGGATCCTAGGAGCAGACATTGACAAGTATTGATATGTATCTATGTCAATACTACCCTTTAGAAATAGGTCATCTATGGCTCCCCTAATTCTTTTATACGCACAATTAACCTCGTTTATACTAGCATGAGTGTATGCATCAGTAGAAAGGTAGCTATACATTTTTCTCTCATATTCATATTGGTCCATAAAGACCAACCCACCTCCCTTATCTGGTTTCATCACTCTAACATTACACTGATTAAGAAGGTGAATAAATTCCATCTCATTTTTGGTAATTAGAAGCACACCACGACAATCGAAGCCAACTCAAAAAGCTGATGTATCCTTTATTTGTAGAGAGTAAGCGCTTTCACGCCTCACAGGGCGCTTCTTCAGACTTTAATAAAAATAGAGTAAAAATCTCCATTATATCTCTGCCTAACCCTTTCTTAAGCCTATGAAATCTCTGAAGGTTAATTAGCTAATTCATTCTAATTTCAGCATCTAATTTCCTTGTCATTTGAGAAAGCTTTATAAAAACAGTTGTTGACTGATAGAGTTGTCTAATAAAACTAGCAGTCTACTGTGAGTTTCCCTAAGGCTCTAAAAATAATAATGATAAAATATATACAAACAGACATACATAAAAATTCATATAGAAACATAGAAATATACAAATACATAAACATATAAATATAAAAATGTTAAAAATGCATACATATACACATCCATATCTGTATACTCATGTGTAACTCAATGTATACCAATGCCCTAGCCAAACGTGATTCATAATGATACCACACATAAATTTTAGTTCATGGTTTTAGAACAGATACATACCACCACAAGGCTAGGAAATTTAAGTAACTTTACTGAAAAAGAAGAGAACAAATGGATAATCAGACTACAAGCTGATATTAGACATGGTCTTAATGATAGAGTTTCTTTAAAACCCTTTTTGAAAGACAGACCACTGAGACACTAACAACAATGCTCTTTCCATATAGTTCTTCAGTTGCATATACTAGCTCCTCTCATTTAAGTATACATATTGCACTCAATTCATACTGATTTTCACTATATACTCTCACATACACACTTATGTGATTTCTATATACACATATAAGCATACACATACTTTTTATACACATTTTTATATCTACATTCTCACACACACACAATATCTCCATCATACATTATATTTACTTCATATGTTCAAATATGTATTCACATATACGTGCATATATATTTTTTATATTTTTTATATATTTTTATATATATGTATGTATATATTTCTATATATATTCTTCATACATACTCATTCATACATGTATATATATATATATATATACTTTTATACACTTATATGTTTACACATAACATCGAGGTATACATTGAGTTACACATGAGTATACAGATATGGATGTGTATATGTATGCATTTTTAACATTTTTATATTTATATGTTTATGTATTTGTATATTTCTATGTTTCTATATGAATTTTTATGTATGTCTGTTTGTATATATTTTATCATTATTATTTTTAGAGCCTTAGGGAAACTCACAGTAGACTGCTAGTTTTATTAGACAACTCTATCAGTCAACAACTGTTTTTATAAAGATTTCTCAAATGACAAGGAAATTAGATGCTGAAATTAGAATTAATTAGCTAATTAACCTTCAGAGATTTCATAGGCTTAAGAAAGGGTTAGGCAGAGATATAATGGAGATTTTTACTCTATTTTTATTAAAGTCTGAAGAAGCGCCCTGTGAGGCGTGAAAGCGCTTACTCTCTACAAATAAAGGATACATCAGCTTTTTGAGTTGGCTTCGATTGTCGTGGTGTGCTTCTAATCTCTTTTTTCTACTGGATTTATAACTTTATTTTGGAGGCACTTCACCCCTCAAGTATACATTTTATTTCAAGATTTATAATTTTTGGTAATGTTTAAATTGATGACTTGTGTATCAGATAGAGGGTCTAAACTTGTTCGCAAATTGATTTCACACATTTTCTCAAGAGAACTTAAAACTCCGTGTAGGGGGGGAATTAAACACACTAGATACTCTAAGCGTGTTAAGAAGTATAGAATTAGTACCCATAATAGAGGCCAAATTTAACCTGTGCACAAAAAGCTTAAGGTCTATAATGGTTTTAACAAAGTCAGCCCTTCTATCAGGTACAAAGGGCAACCCTTTAGCAAAAAACTCAATTAAACATTGTTCAATTGACAGAACTGTATAATTATATATTTTAAAGTCACCCTGTAGGCTCAGAAGGATTTGAGGTCCCTCTATTAAAAGTTCTGTCATCTCCTCCGCTGATTCATCCGATTTCTCTTCTGACTCTGATTCCTGTTGTTGTTCTGGTTGTTGTTCCTCCTGTTGCCCCCCCCTGTGAAAACTCTGGTCATCATTGATGATGCCATCCATTGTCTCAGTTTGTTGTTGGCTATTCGCCTGACCATTGTTGTTGCTGTTATTCCTAATACGTTCACTACATCGCACAGGTAGGGGCTCAACAATATCATTATTAACTTCGGAATCCATTTGAGTTGACCTATTTGTAAGTGTCCCATTTACAAATTGTACTTGCGAGACCATTGGGGGTAAGCTCTTTTATTTGCATATTCTTTGATGTCTCTATCAATTTTTCTTTTTTTGTTGGCTAGCAATTTACTCAAGGTGGCCTCTATACTGGTGTAAATTCTAGTATAGTCATACTTATATTTAGGGAATTCATTATCCCCACATATTGAGTGTTCCAATAATTCCAAGTCATTTTTTAAATTACTAATTTCAGCATTATAAAAGTTGATAAGAGAAAGCAGTAAGTGTGAGTAGTCTCCAAAAAGGTTGCTTCTTCCCAGGGAGACACACACAGTTGGCAAGTACAGGATTCAAACCTCTACTTAATTACATTATTATACTACAGCAGTATGCATTTACATAACAAGCTATACACATTACTGGGATTTAAACTTTCCATAGGTATATTTGTAGGATGGTGACATCATCAGACTTGACAAAGATGAGTATACCACTTTTAACGGGTGTGAGTAGTCTCCAAAAATGTTGCACCATCTCAGGGAAACACACACAGTTGGCAAGTACAGGTTTCAAACCCCTACCTAACTACATCATAATACTACAGCAGTACACATTTACACAACACGCTATATACATTACTGGAATTTCATTTTTCCACAGGTATATTTGTAGGATGGTGACATCATCAAACTTGACAAAGATGAGTATACCACTTTTAACGGGTGTGACTAGTCTCTGAAAAAGTTGTTTCTTCCCAGGGAGACACACACACAGTTGGCAAGTGCAGGATTTAAACCCCTACCTAGTTACATTATGATAATGGAACAGTATGCATTTACACGACGCGCTATACACATTACTGAGATTTCACCTTTCCACAGGTATATTCGTAAGATGGTGACATCATCAGACTTGACAAAGGTGAGTATACCACTTTTAAGGGGTGTGAGTAGTCTCCAAAAAGGTTGCTCCATCTCACGGGGAGACACACGCAGTCAGCAAGTGCAGGCTTCAGACCCCTACCTGACTACATTATGATACTACAGCAATTTGCATTTACATAACACACTATACACATTACTGGGATTTCACCTTTCCACAGGTATATTTGTAGGATGGTGACATCATCAGACGTGACAAAGATGAGTATACCACTTTTAACGGGTGTGAGTAGTCTCCAAAAAGGTTGCGTTTTCCCAGGGAGACACACACACTCAGTTAGCAAGTGCAGGATTTAAACCCCTATGTAGCTACATTATGATAGTGGAACAGGATGCATTTACACGACACGCTATACCCATTACTGAGATTTAATCTTTCCACAGGTATATTCGTAGGATGGTGACATCATCAGACTTGACAAAGTTGAGTATACCACTTTTAAGGGGAGTGAGTGGTCTCCAAAAAGGTTACTCCATCTTAGGGAGACACACGCACAGTTGGCAAGTGCAGGATTCAAATTCCTACCTAATTACATTATGATACTACAGCAGTATGCATTTACATAACACACTATACACATTACTGGGATTTTATCTTTCCACAGGTATATTTGTAGGATGGTGACATCATCAGACTTGACAAAGATGAGTATACCACTTTTAAGGTGTTTGAGTAGTCTCCAAAAACGTTGCGCCTCCCAAGGAAGACACACACACTCAGCAAGTATAGGATTCAAACCCCTACCTAACTACATGATGATACTACAGCAGTATGCATTTACACAACATGCGATACACATTATTGGGATTTCATATTTCCACAGGTATATTTGTAGGATGGTGACATCATCAGACTTGACAAAGATGAGTATACCACTTTTAAGGTGTGTGAGTAGTCTCCAAAAAGGCTGCTCCTCCCAAGGGAGCCATACACAGTTGGCAAGTGCGGGATTCAAACCTCTACCTAACTATATTATGATAATACAGCAGTACACATTTACACAACACGCTATACACATTACAGGGATTTCTTCTTTCAACAGGTATATTTGTAGGATGGTGACATCATGAGACGACAAAGATGATTATACCACTTTTAAGGGGTGTGAGTAGTCTCCAAAAAGGTTGCTCTCTCCTCAGGGAGGCACACACACACACACACACACACACACACACACACACACACACACACACACACACACACACACACACACACACACACACACACACAGCTGGCAAGTGCAGTGTTCTTAATCCAAACGTCTTTACACTTCAGGTATCCTGGCTTTTGCCACCCAAGAAATTTATTTTCCTGTGCCACTGTCGAGCAGAGACACAGAAGTGATCCCCAGGGTGAATTTCCTATTTCCCATCCAGTCATTAAGATTTTTCTTGAAGAGTGCTAATGAGGAGCTTTGTTTGATATAGATAGGTAGTTTATTCTGGAGTATGGGAAGTCTCTGGGACAGGAATCTATCCCTCCGGCATGTTCTGTTTATTGTGGTGACAAGGTTTAGGTCCCTAGACTGTGTAGGTTCATAGATTCAAAGGTAGGTACTAGGCTATCTGCCCAAGGGCATTTATAAGCGTAGCCAGAATGTGTTGGCTTTCG
Source organism: Protopterus annectens (assembly GCF_019279795.1). Classification (NCBI taxonomy): domain Eukaryota; kingdom Metazoa; phylum Chordata; order Ceratodontiformes; family Protopteridae; genus Protopterus; species Protopterus annectens. The sequence continues at coordinate 1,398,910,967 of NC_056731.1, forward strand.
CCTCCCTTTTAAATTAGTTTCCTGGGCCTCTCTCTAGCAGGGCCACTGAAGTGATCCCAGGGGTAAATTTACAATTTCCCATCTACTCGTCAAGATTCCTCTTGAAGAGAGTCTGCGAGGGGCTCTGCCTAACATCAACTGGGATTCTATTCCAGAGCAAGGGAAGTCTCTGAGACAGGAATCTATCCCTCCAGTACGTCCTGCTTATTGCTTTGCTGAGGTTTAATTCACTGGAGTGTGTGGCTCTAAGAGATTTGTTTTTCTTGAGGTGGAGCATGTCCATTAATTCCCAGGTTGGACATGGCCTTATACGTCAGGCATAGATCACCTCTGAGCAGGCAGTAAGCAACCAAATAGAGCTGGAGTTTCTTTAGTCGAGCTGCATAGGACATCTCTTTGAGGCCCGTGATCCTATTGGTGAGGTACTTTTGTGGTCTTACCAGCTGTTGCATGTGCCAATTAAGGTACATACCAAATGGGGCATTGTACTCTATTATGGGCCTAATGGGCGATGAGTAGAGGGGCACAATGACCTCTCATGATCTAGAGGTGAACCCTTTCGTGATTAGGTGGGCTACATAGAAGGAATATCTAACCACTTTGGCAATGTGATTATCAAAGGAGAGGTTACTATCTACCTGGGTCCCCAGGTCCCTAATTAAATTTTCCGTACTTAGTGGATTACCACCTATGTGGCAATTCATGGGCACTTCGTTTTTTCCAAAGGGGATGACTATGCATTTTTTGGCATTCAGCTTGAGGCCATGGTTTTGACACCAGGTATCTGTCTCTGTAAGACCCTTCTGGAGGATGTCTGTGTCAGCCAGAGAGTGGATTATGGCCCCCAGTTTGCAGTCATCTGCGAACTTGGTCAGCCATAGTCCTCCCATGCTTGCCTGTACCTCAGAGAAGTGAAGTATATACTGAACAGGAGGGGTCCCAGGACTGAGACCTGTGGGATGCCACTTGTGACTGGTTTAGAGTCGGACATGGCACCCGCAACTCTGACCATGTGTGTTATATCCGTGAGCCAGTTGGCCACCCATCTCGTGACATAGGGATTAATGTTCAAGCTGGTAAGCTTGTCTATGATGCCAGAGTGGGGAATGGTGTTGAAGGCCTTAGTGAGGTCCAGGTAGGCTCTGTGGACTACCTTCCCTTCATCTATGGCCTTGGTAACTGTTTCAAAGAAGCCAACTAGGATTAGGAGGCAGGATCTGCCTTTAACAAAGCCAAATTGGGTAGGGTCCAATGTCTGGAGGTTCCCAATGTCTCTGCTTATGAGTTCCATGATAATTCGCTCCATAGCTTTGCAGAGCAGGCTGGTCAGGCTTATAGGGTGATAGTTCCCAGGTTCTGTTGTGGCACCACCTTTTTGGAGTGGGATGACTGTTGCTGTATGCCATTCTTTGGGTACATAGCCTGTGGTAAGGCTGTGTCTGAACAGTGAATTTAGGTCAGGGTTTAGTTCCTTTTGGAGCTCGTGTAAGACGCAGCCTGGGACACCATCCGGTCCCATTGATGCTGTGTTCTTAGCTTTGGAGAGGGCTGTTTTTACCTGCATGTCCGTGATGTCTGGGGCTCTGCATTCTTCTGGGATGGACATAGGCCCTTTTGGGGGTGAGGGGGGTGAAGCTTGCACTAAATTTGTCCACCAGGATGTTGGCAATGTCAGTTGGTTCAGTGTATTTTTTGCCATTTTGCAGTAGCTCAAAGCATATCTGACGGTTGCCACCTAAATGCTTGATATAGCTAAAGAAGGCTTTGTGGTTATCTTTAGATTCCTTGGCAATTTTTCTTTAGAAACTGGCCTTGGATGATTTTATGAGTGATTGTAGTTTCTTGCTAATAATGATCAGTGATGCCTTTCCTTTTTGGAATTTTGCTCTATCATGTAGTAGTTTCCTCCTTCTGTTGTATAGCTTATTTATGGCCAAGGACCACCAGACTGGTTTCTTCTTTTTGGAGGAGTGAGTCTTGGTTTCACTCGGGATGGCTCGATCCATGCATCCCTGTAGATGCTCATATAATGCACTTGTAAAGTATTATGCGGATTGGATAGTATTATCCTGTAGCAAGGGGGTTTTGAAACTTTCCACCTCGGTCTTGAGAAGTGTGAAGTTTGCTTTTGAAACGTTTTTCACAGTGGTTTCCTTGACTGGGGGTGGGGTCAGGATGTGGATATCCAGTATGATTACTTTATGATCTGATCTTACCAGTGAGGAGTTTACCTCTGGTGTGGAACACTGATCCCCCATGTTGGTGATGATCAGGTCCAGTATGTTGTCACCTCTAGTGGGCATGGTGACCAGCTGTTCCAGGTCATTTGAGTTTATAAACTCTAGGAAGCCTTGGGCAAAGGAGTTTGTACTTGAGTAATTCTCCCAGTCAATGTTTGGGTAGTTGAAATCTCCTAATATCATGGTGTTTGGTAGGAACTTTATATTTTCCAGTGTTCTCAGGAATGCTGAATGAGGGTTCTGAGACAAGGTAGGTGATCTGTAGCAGGCTACGATCTGATAAGCAGCTTTGCCCACTGTTAGTTGCACTTGGATGGTCTCCGAGGCCTTGTGCTGTGCCACTAACCTGGAGGTGTGGGTATCCTTTATGAAAATGGATACATCCCCTCCTTTTGTATTTCAGTCTGGGTTTTGGGGCCGAAGCTCGGAGAGATTGGGATTTCTTTAAGTGGAGCATGTCCAACAGCTCTGTGTTTGACATAGCTTTGTATGTTAGGCAGAGATCACCTCTAAGTAGGCGATATGTGACAGAGTAAAGCTGGAGTGTTTTGAGACGGTCTGTGTAGGGCATGTATTTGAGGCTGGTAATCCTCTTTGTGAGGTATTTCTGCCGGCTTTCCAGTTGTTGTAGATGTCTTGTGAGGTACATACCAAAAGGGCACTGTACTCTATAATGGATCTAATGAGTGATGAGTAGAGGGGAACAATGACCTCTTTTTTTCTGCATGAGAAACCTTTTGTGATGAGGGGTGCCACGTAGAAGGATTTCCTGACTACTGTGGCGATGTGATTATCAAAGGAGAGTCTACTGACCACCTGTGTCCCAAGGTCTCTTATCACACTTTCACTGTTAAGTATACTACCGCCTATGTTGTAGTTCGTGGGTACAGAGTTTTTACCAAAGGGGATGACAGTGCACTTTTTGGCATTGAGCTTGAGGTCATGGCTTTGACACCAGGCATCTGTCTCAGTGAGGCCCTTTTGTAGGATATCCACATCGTTAGTAGTTTCAATTATGGCTCCTAGTTTGAAGTCATCTGGGAACTTCATTAGCCAAAGACCTTCTGTGTTAGCCTGTACTTCAGGGAAGTAGATACCAAACAGGACAGGACACAGGACTGAACCCTGTGGTACTCCACTTGTCACTGGTCTGAAGTCAGACTTGGAGTCTGCTACTTTCACAGTGTGGGTTCTGTCAGTGAGCCAGTTGGCAACCCATCTTGTGACATAGGGATTTATACCTAGTTTAGTGAGTTTATATATAATTCCAGAGTGGGGGATGGTGTCTAAAGCCTTGGCAAGATCTAGATAGACTGTGTGAACCACCTTACCCATGTCTACGGCTTTGGTGACTGCTTCGAAGAAGTCTATCAGGTTTAGGAGACATGATCTGCCTTTTACAAACCCGAAATGGTTGTGGTCCAGAGTTTGGAGATTACCAATGCCTTTGTTTATAAGTTCCATGATGATACATTCCATGGCCTTGCAGACCAGGCTCATCAGGCTAATGGGGTGCTAGTTCCCAGGGTCCATGGTGGCTCCCCCCTTGTGTAGTGGGATAACCATCGCTGTGTACCATTCAGCAGGCACAAAGCCTGAGGTGAGGCTATGATTGAACATGGTACTTAGGTGTGGTGCCAGTTCGTTCTGTAGTTCGTGTAGAACGCAGCCTGGGATGTTATCTGGTCCCATGGATGCTGTGTTCCTGGCTTTGGAGAGTGGTTTTTACCTGTGCAGCCATGATTACAGCAACTTTGCATTCTTCCGGTATAGAGATGGGCTCTTTCATGGGTGAGGTAGGGGTAAAGTTAGCACTGATCCTATCTGCCAGGATGTTGGCAATATCAGTTGGGTCTGTATATTTAGTGCCATTGTGCTGTAACTCAGAACAGATCTGAGTGTTGCCATTGTGATTCTTGACATAGCTATAGAATGCTTTGTGGTTGTCTTTAGAATCAGTGGCAATTTTGTTTTTGTAACTAGCTTTGAAGGATTTTATCAGGGATCGCAGCTTCTTACTGAGGCTGATCAGGGAGCTACTCCACTCATGGGTTTTACCCTCATTTGCAACAGTTTCTTCCTTCTGTTGTGCAGTTTGTTTATGTCAGGGGACCACCAGATTGGCTTCCTTTTCTTGGAGGATAGCGTCTTGGTTCTGTTTGGGATAGCACGATCCATGCACTCATGTAAGTGCTTATAAAGTGCAATTGTGTAGGATTCAGTAGTTGTAACTGTATTGTCCATCTGCATGGGTGTCCTGAAGTTCACCACTTCTGTTTTAAGAATCATGAAGTTGTCTTTGGAGATATTTTTTAACATGGTTTCCTTAATGGGGGGTGGAGGCAGAATGTGGATATGTAGGGTAATTAGCTTATGGTCAGATTGGACCAATGAGGCATTGACTTCAGGTGTGGAACACTGGTCACTCAGGACAAACCAAACCCCGTAACCAACACAAATAACCACAAAGTGAGCTAAATGCTACTCATTGCCAGAAGTCTCAGCCTCCAGATGCACACACTCGAGGCACTTCTCAGTATGGAAAATATTGATATCTGTGCAGTAACAGAAACCTAGTTCAAGGCTCCAGAGAGCACACCAGCACTACCAGGATACTACTCATTCCATACCTTCCAGCATCAGAACCTGGATCATAGCACATAGGGTAGGGATGTATCCATATTCATCAAGGATACCTACACCTCTCTCTACATGCTCTCTACAGGATATGTACCCATAGAATGTTGCACAGCAACATTCTTCCCACTCCACAGGGGTGGGGCCATAACAGACCCTTGGCATTCATGCTCTATGAACCTGATGAGTCTGATCTGCAAGGCAATGGAGTCAATCATAATGGAAGTCAACAATAAAGACATTGGGAACCTTCACAGAGTTGAGCACACCCAGTTTGGCTTCGTCAAATGCAGATCACGCCTCCTGAACTGGGTGGATTTCTTTGAGACAGTTACCTAGGCTACAGATGATTGAAATGAGCTCCACACAGCCTACCTATATCTCGCTAAGGCCTTTGACACCATTCCTCAGTCAGATATCATAGATGAACTCACCAACCTGGGCATGAATCCCTACATCACAAGATGGATTGCAAACTGGCACACAGATAGTTCCCACAAATTAAGAGTTGCTGGCTACATGTCAGACTCTACACCAGTAACAACTGGTGTCCGCCAGGGTTCAGTCCTGGGGTCCCTCCCATTTGGTATAGACTTCTCAAAAGTACATGCCAACACAGGAGGGTTGTGGTTGACTAAGTTTGCTGGGAACTGCAAAGTGTTTGCCATAACAGAATCCCCCGATGACACAAATATTCTCCAGAAGGGACTCTATGAGACAGATGTGTGGTGTCAGAATCATGGCCTCAAGCTCAATGTGGAAGAATGCATAGTAATCCCCTTTGGTGAAAACAAAGTACCCACAAACTACCACATAGGTGTTACCCCCTTAAAACTGACAAGGTAATAAAGGATCTGGGGACACAAGTAGATAGTCATCTTTCCTTTGACAACCATGTTGCCAAAGTGATTGGGAAATCCTATGTGGCCCACCTAATCAACAAGGGGTTTGCATCAGGATCAAAAGAGGTAGTGGTGGCCCTCTACTCTTAAGTCATCAGACCCATCATTGAGTACAATGCACCATTTTGGATGTACTCAACTAAGCATATCCAGCAGCTGTAGAGACCACAGAGGTACCTCAACAAGAGGATTACTGGCCTCAAACAGTTGTGTTATGCAACACAACTGGTAAAACTAAATCTGTTCTCCATTGCATACCACCTACTCAGAGGCACACTCTGCCTAACATACAGAGCCATTCCAACACATAACTGTTGAACATGCTCCATCTACAGATAACAAAATTGAGTCACACTACACACTCCAGTATTATGAACCTCATCACAACAATGAATACAACATGCTGGTGGGATAGAGTACCATCCCAGACACTTGCCTTACTGTGGAACAGAGTCCCAATGTACATTAGACAGAGCCCCTCGCTGACACTCTTCAATAGGAACCTTGATGAGTGGATGGGAAACAGACAATGCACACCAGGCATCACATCAGCAGCCCCATTAGAAAGGGGCTTAGGGTACTAACTACTAGAACTAGGGCTTGGGAGACTACCCAATGGGATGGTGAAAGCTGCACAACTTGCCTAGGCTAATATATGCCTTCATGAAGATAGTCTACTACATACTTATGAACCTATGTGACAGGTACATGTCTACAGATAGTAGATGTGTACTTCATTGTACAGTCATGTTGTACAGCAGGCACATGGACCACATACACTGTAATGCTTACAGATACTGGTAGTTGTTATGTACAGTGGGTGAGATGTACACTTCATGTCTTTTGTGCCATTGGGATGTGTGCTGGGTGGGACAGTCCTGGATGGCTCCCTGTCATGGTCACCCTCTTACACACATCTCTGCCCATCCATCTTCGGCTTATTTTACTGTGTTCCCCCTACATATATATAAAGGAACATAGGTAAGTAATAGGCTATCTGTCTGAAGGCATATATTAGTATGGCCAGAGTGTGCAGCTAACACCATACATGGGGTTAGTTCCCTAGGCCTCTGTGTAGTAGAGCTGATGAAGTGATCCATGGTGTGACAGTTCAGTTTCACATACACTCATCAAGGCTCCTCTGGAAGAGTGTCAGTTAGGGACTCAGCTTAATGTAGGTTGGGAACCTGTTCCAAAGCAAGGGAAGTCTGTGAGTTAGTAATATATCCCTCCAACATGTTCTATTTATTGTTGTGATGATGATATCCCTAGAGCATGTGGCACAGTGAGCTTGGGTTTACTTCAGATAGAGCATGTACATCAGTTCTGCATTGGACATGGACCTGTCTGTTGGGCAGAGATCGCCTGAGTAGACAGTATGCAACAGAGTACAGATTGAGTTAAATTCAGTCTTGTTGCATGGGGCAACTCTTTGAGGCCAGTAATCCTCTTGTTGAAATACTTCAGTGGTCTTTCCAGCTGCTGAAGGTGCCTAGTCAGATTCATCGCAAGTGTGCCGTGATACTTTCTGATGGGTCTCATGACTGATGAGTAGAGGGAACCTCCTTTGACCTACATGCAAAGACCTTGGCAATTTGTGGGAACACATAGCATGATTTTCTAACCACTTTGTGAATGTGTTTTTGGAAGTAGAGATGACTATCCTTATGTGTCTATAGATCCCTTATTATTGCCTCCATATTTAGGGTGTTGGCACCTAGTGGCATTGCACGAAGCATTGGAGACCATCCATGTGCAACTAACAGTGGGCAAAACTGCCTTTCAGTTTGTAGCATGTTACAGACCACCCTCTCAAAATCAGGAATCCCACTCTGCTTTCCTGAGAACACTGGAGAATATGAAGATCTCTCCAAACACCATTATATTGGGTGACTTCAACTACCCAAACATAGACTGGGAGCATTACTCAAGCCCAAACACCCTAGCCCAAAGGTTCCTAGAATTTATAAACTCAAATGCTATGGAACAACTAGTCATGACTCCCACAAGAGGGGAAAACATACTGGACCTGGTCATCACCAACATGGTGACTCTATGCTCCATACCAGAGGTGTACCCAACATTGGTAAGATCGGACCATAAATTAATCTCACTGGATATCCACATCCCGAACCCACCCCAGCCCAGAAAACCACAGTGAAAAACTTCTCAAAAGCTAACTTCACACTTCTCAAAACCGAGGTGGAATCCTTCAAGGCCCCTGGGCCAGTGGAAACTACGGCCCAAACTACAGAATCCTTTATAAATGCATTCTATGGACACCTCCAGGAATGCATGGACCATGCTATCCCAAACAAAACCAAGACCCAATCTTCCAAAGGCAGGTGTCCAGTCTGGTGGACCCCAGCCATAAATAAGCTGTACAACAGAAGGAGGAAGCTACTACATGATAGAGCCAAATCCCTAAAAGGGAAGGCATCTCTGATCAGTACCAGCAAAAAACTATGATCCCTCATTAAATCCTCCAAGGCCAGCTTCGAGAGAAAAATTGCAAAGGACACTAAAAATAATCACAAGGCCTTCTTTAGTTATGTTAGGAACCTGGGTGGCAACTCCTAGATATGCTCAGTTGATCCAAAATGACAAAAAGTACACTGAACCCACAGACATTGCCAACATCCTGGCAGACATATTCAGTGCAAACTCCCCCCCCCTCCCTCCAAAAAGAGCAAATATCTATCCCAGCAGAGTGCTGCCTCCCTAACATCTCAGATGCTCAGGTGAGAGCCGCCCTCTCCAAAGCAAAAAATACAGCATCAATGGGACCAGACGGTGTCCCGGGTTGCGTCCTACATGAACTCCAAGAAGAGCTAAACCCTCACGTAAAGCTGCTGTTCAGTCTCAGCCTTACTACAGGATATGAACCCAAAGAATGGCGTACAGCAACAGTGGTCCCACTCCACAAAGGTTGTGCCTCTACGGACATTGGAAACTATCGCCCCATAAGCCTGACTAGCCTGGTCTGCAAAGCTATGGAGAGGATCATCATGGAACTCATAATCAAAGATATTGGGGACCTACAGACACTGGATCCTACCCAATTCGGATTTGTTAAGGGCAGATCCTGCCTCTTGAACCTGGTCGGCTTCCTTGAAACAGTCACCAAGGCCATTGATGAAGAGGAGGTAGTCCACATTGCCTACCTGGACCTCGCAAAAGCCTTCGACACAATACCCCACTCGGGCATCATAGATAATCTCTCCAGAATGAATATAAACCCCTATGTCATAAGATGGGTTGCAAACTGGCTCAAGGACAGAACCCACATGGTCAGAATTTCTGGAGCCATGTCAGACAAAACCAGTTACAAGTGGCATCCCACAAGGCTCAGTCCTGGGACCTCTCTTGTTCGGTATATATTTTTCCGAGGTACAAGCTAACACGGGAGGACTGTGGCTGACCAAGTTCGCAGATGACTGCAAACTGGGCACCATAATTGACTCTCCAGCTGACACAAGCATCCTCTAAAAGGGTCTCACAGAGATGGATAACTGGTGCCAGTGCCACGGCCTAAAGCTGAACGCCAAAAAGTGTATAGTCATACCCTTTGGCAAAAATAATGTGCCCACATATTACCACATAGGTGGTAATCCATTAAGTATGGAAGAAGTAATTAGGGACCTGGGGACCCAAGTTGATAGTAATCTCTCCTTTGACAACCACATTGCCAAAGTGGTTAGAAAGACCTTCTATATAGCCCACCTTATCATGAAAGGATTCACATCTAGATCAAGGGAGGTCATAGTGCCCCTTTATTCATCCCTCATCAGGCCCATAATAGAATACAATACCCCATTTGGGATGTACCTTACCCGACACCTGCAGCAACTAGAAAGACCCCAAAAGTACCTCACAAAGAGGATCAAGGGACTCAAACAGATGCCATATGCTGCTCGGTTAAAGAAACTCCAGCTCTACTCAGTTGCATACCACCTACTTAGAGGCGTTCTATGCCTGACGTATAAAGCTATGTCCAACCCGGAACTAATGAACATGCTCCACCTCAGAAAATCCAAATCCATTAGAGCTACGCACTCGAGGGACTTGAACCTCAGCACAGAAATAAATAGGACATGCTGGAGGGATAGATTCATAACCCAGAGGCTCCCTTTGCTATGGAATAGAATCCCGGTCCATGTTAGGCAGAGCCCCTCACTGACTCTCTTCAAGAGGAATCTTGACGAGTGGATGGGAGATCGTAGGTTTACCCCGGGGATTACATCTGTGTCACTACTAGACAGAGGCCCAGTAAACTAACCTAAAAATGGGCACAGTAAACTCAATTCAAAGGGTGGCGAAAGCCAAACACACTCTGGCTAGGCTTGTAAATGCCCTAGGGCAGATAGCCTAGTATGAACCTATGAACCTATGAACCTATAATTTGTATGACTGTAGCTCGAGGCCATAATTTTGACACCACATCTGTCTGACTGAGACCGTTTTTAAGGATGTCTCTGTTGCCCCAAACATCGATTATGACAATCTTGTTGCAGTCATCCACAAACTTTGCTAAACATAGCCCTTGTGTGTTTGACTGTATTTCTGAAAAGTATACACCAGACAGGAGGGGTCCCAGGACTGAGCCATGGGGGACAGCAGTTGTTACCAGCTTGAACAGGAGACCACAATTCTTACCTTGTGGGATCTATATGTGCCCCAGTTGGCAATCCATCAGATGACATACGTGTTTATGCACAGGTTGTTGATTTTGTGGATACAACATGTGTGTGGGATGTTGGAAAAGGGCTTTTCAAGGTCTATGTAGGCCATGTGGAGCTCATTTCATTGATGTATGTCCTGGGTGACTGCCTTGAAAACTGTCTAGCAGGTTTAGGAACCATGATCTGCCCCTGACCAAACCAAAATGGGTAGGGTTGGGTGTTTGTAGGCTCCCAATAGCTCTGTTTATGAGTTCCATAATGATGGACTCCATGGCCTTGCAGATCAGGCTTATTAGGCTTATAAGACCATAGTTCCCATGGTCTGTTGTGCACCAACACTTGTGGAGTGTGCCAAACATTGCTGTAACCCATTCAGCAGTTTCATATCCTGTACAGAGGGTGAGTCTCAACAGACTGTTCAGGTACAGGTTCTGTTTGTTTTGAAGTTAACATATGACACAGCCAGGGAAACCATGTCATCCCATAGACGCAGTGTTTTTAGGTTTGGATAGAGCTGTTTAACCACTGTATATGTGATTTCTGGGTTTTCACAATCTCTAGGTATGGTAATGGGCCCTTTTGTCAGTGAGAGGGGGGTAAATATGTATGAAGCTGTCTGACAAGATGTTGGCAATGTCAGTCATGTACATGTATTCATTTACACTTTGCACTGACTCAGAACATGTATGAGTTTACATTGATATTTATGACATAGCGAAAGAAAGCTTCATGGTTCTCTATGGACTCTTTGGCAATATTTTTGCCAGAACATGGCTTGGATAATGTTAGGAATGCTCATTGTTTCTTGATGATACTGATCTGAGATTTCTTGATCTCCTTTGCATTTTCACTTTCTTTGAACAACTTAAGTACTTGTAGTACATAGTTTGATTATGACAGGGGTCCAATATATTATATGGGTCTGTTTTCATATCACTGTGTGCACAAGGCAGGATTGGTGAATAGTGACAAGTGTCTGGAGTAAGAACTACAACTGCCAGATATGTGTGGCCCACTGCTGTACTCAGACATGGCCTAAGTGAGCGAGCATGCCCAGTATGACCTTTCAGTATGTTGTTGACTGACATTTGCTTCATTTGTTTAAGTGTGTGAGCATGCCCAGTATGACCTTTCAGTATGTTGTTGACTGACATTTGCTTCGTTTGTTTGTGTGTGTGAGCATGCCCAGTATGACCTTTCAGTACGTTGCTGACTGAAATTTGCTAAATTTGTTTAAGTGTGTGGGCATGCCCACTATGGGCATATATACTATATGTGTGTGAAAAATCAAGTTGGTTTTTACTTCAGGGTTCACCTTTGTGTTGTACATTGACAGGAAGCACGCTGTGCCTGCAGGGCTTCCATGAGTCAATTTGCATAGACTTATCAACATTTCTACATACAGGGGGGACAGCTATTATTTGTGCATTTCTACCCAGGGGCACACCTTATTGTTACTGTGGGTGTACATAGGATGAGGGGTACACCTGGCACTTATACACATTTGCTAGGCCTGCACTGCTATGTCAGGTACTCCATTTTAGTCTGTACTGCTGCCTATTGTATCTTAGCTTCCAATTACACGCATATTAGTTTGTGACTTCATAGCCTACCCAACCCACATCACACTGCCTGGCCTGCTGTTATCTGTCTGCATAGGCCTGGGGGAGGTTAATCATATGCCTCTTCAGAGGGCATGATGCAGCATTTGTTTGTGTTTGCGTTTGTCTACAATTGTCCTGCTGGCTGTGACTGGTATGTGCCCCCCCAACTGGTATGTGTGAGTGACTTAAGTTGTGTGTAGGCCAGTGAGATGCTGCCATGGCTTAGTGGTTCAGTACTGTGACTATAATGCACAGTATCCTGAGTTCGAGCCCTGTCACTGCTTTTTATTTTCCTGCTGGGCAGACCTGACTGGTTAAGGAACAGTAAAGCAGGTGTGAGTGTGTTTACCTGACTTTGCTCGACTTTGCCCGACTTTGCCCAACATTGCCCAACGTTGCCCAACGTTGCCCAACGTTGCCTGACATTGCGCTGGTTAGCGCGGTGTGCAGCTATGAGCAATTGTATTTAAATATGCTCAATACTGGTAAAATTTGCTTAGCAGTGCTTTATATTGCTTAAAATAGGGACTCATGCCTCAGGTGGTGCTACAGGGCTGCCTATGTTGGATGCACATATTACACTCCCTATACATGTTTGAAAACAGGTAGTGTCAAGTTCGGCATCCCTTTTACTGTATGTGCGAGTCAGAGAGAGGTGTCATTTCCAGGGTTCCTACTGACTCAGTGTATGTGCTATGCGTTGCCTCTTTGCCAAGGCCAGGGCATACTGGGCACACCTCCTTCTGCCTACTGGGGCAGGCTCAGGTTGTTCCTCCTCTGAGTCACGCTGTGCCTGTGCAGGCCTTGGCAATGGTGGCGGGCTGTTTGGCCCTGCCCCATGTTGTTCCTGCTGCAGCTGTTTCCGCAGGATCATATTGTGTAGCATGGCACATACCATGACAATTTGGGTACATGTAATTGGTGTGTACTGCAAGACTCCACCAGATGTGTCCAGGCACCGGAACCGTGACTTGAGCATCCCAAACACATGCTCAATTATGTTTCTTGTTTGTGCATGTGCCTCATTATGGAGTTCTTGTTCGGGTGTGTGTGCATTTCTGATGGGTGTCATCAGCTACGGCTCCAGTGTGTATCCAGCATCCCCCACTAGGTGACCATCAGGCATGTCCCCATTGGTAAATCTCTGGTACAGCTGCGTTAGATGCCAGATGTGGGAATCGTGATAACTTCCAGGGCAGCTAGCACACACATTCATTATTATGCCCTGGGCATCGCACATGACCTGGCAATTGATGGAGGGGAAGCCCTTGCGGTTGATGTAGACCCTACCCCGCTCACCGGGTGGTGCTTTGATGTGTATGTGCGTGCAGTCTATTGCACCCACTACCTCAGGGTATTCTGCTATTTGGTGGAAAAGATGCATGTTGCTGGCCAATGCCTCATGGTAATTGGGAAATATACGTGCTCACCGACATGTGCTGACATGGCATCCAGGAACTGGTGCAGGACCCTGGATGTTGATGCCTGTGAAATCCCCATCATATCACCAGTTGGTCTCTGGAAGGTACCTGTAGCTAGTATTCTTAGGCCAACACATACCTTGTTATCCACTTGGATGGGTTCCCCTCTGTTGGTTCTGTGTGTGAGGCGTGGCCGGCACAGCTCAACAATTTGCTGCAGGAGGTCTCTGTCTACCCTATAGCGCTCCACTATCTCCAGCTCATGTAGCCCCTGGTAGGTTACGCTGGGTCTGTACACTCTTCTCCGTCTCCTCACTGTGGGTTGCTCAGCAGCATTCACAACATCACCACCCTCAGCACCTTACACATGTTGGTTTATGATGTCAAGAGCAGCCACTAACATTTTGTCTGACTTTAAAGTTTTTAAGCTTTTCCTCTTTGTATACTGCAGTGTTGCAGAGTTCTTGGGAAAAACAGGGAAGAATGCTGTTTGCAGAGTTTAAAGTGCTGGGCTGGGCTGGGCTAGTCTGCTACCTGTGTAATTGGCTGATTCTGATATATTTCACCTGGCAGCTCTGCTAGTTCTCCTTGGTTAACTTCCTACTACTTCTTTTCCTTCCTTTTCCCTTTCTGTTTCTGCTCAGGGCAGCACCGCACAAACATGCGCACATGCTGTGTGCACATTTGCAAGAAATTTCAGATATTTCCATGGTGTGCACCTTTGGTTTCTCGTTTTCAAAAAGGACAACTGTAGACACGCCTCTTGCAATCCTGAGCAACTCAGGGCAAACACAAGACACTGTGCTCCAATTAGCTTACAGCCTTTCTGACACACCCCCTCATGATGTTACCTATATTCTACTCTACTACTCACCTACTCCTACACTTACACTCTTGGGACATGGCTCACATGCTGGGTAAAATTGGGATTCACTATCCTTATCCTCATTTGCATAGGATTGCCTACTAATGCATGGTTACATCTCTCACACTGAGCTTCCCCCCCTTAGCAACCACTACTCAGTGGCCATGTTGTCTTCAGCCTGCCATTCACCTGCATGGCAGAATAAGCTTTTTAGTGAAAATGGCTATTTTTGGCTATTTTTAAATTATTTTTTTGTTTTTAAAGCGCCGCACGTATGCGCGGTGCTGTGCTACGCTTAAACATCAGAGATCAGGGAAAAAACAAAAGTTAGATTTTAATAATTTTAAACATTTATAAATGCCAATGGCCTTATATTTGGCTACTGGCATGCTTACTCAACTGTATGCATCCTTTATTTGGATGTGTCATAGCTCCGTTTAGCTATTTGCAGAACGGTACTCCGTTACCAACGGAGTACATTTCTGCAGATAACACTAATCTTCCACGGACAGGTTAGTGTTTCCTGGATTGCAAATTTACCACATTTGCATAGCTTTCAGCAGCAAATGAGGTAATTTGCATACCATGACGCTGTCCGTGCAAGAGTAGCTTTAGCAGCTCTCATGCACGCCCCTGCTGGCTGTACCTGGATCGCACGGCAGACAAATTGCCTCCATGAGCTCCTACACTCTTCTTGCACTCTGTGCAGGCTTTCGTAAATCCGGCCCTCTAACTTATTTATTTAAGTTCATAAGTTCACTTTTCCAGTGTTAAGGCCTTAAGGTCATTTAGGAGCACTGACTCTTTTAAAGTCAGATTGAAATTAAAATACTCCTCAGAAGTACCTACATTCTTCTTAAAATATGTTTATTGTTTACAAATGTCATATTTTATCAGGTAACTTAGTCCACATAATTGGGTTAACTGGGATTGGCATAACTGGGATACAGTGGAATATGTATGAACATCAGTGTTCTGCTTTATTTAAATTTATGCAAAATTTAAGATTATGATGCTTATAAGTTAATGTGCTCGAGTAAGGTTCAAGATTTAATGTAATTTCTAATAATTCATTCTTGAAGGTCTTATATTCTACAATTAATTTGCCCCAATGTATCTACATTGCAGGGTGAATAAATGAAGGTGCTTACATCCTTCTGTGTAAATTAGGTCAGACACACTTACAATTTTCTTTCTTTGCAAATTTCCTCTGTATATTTTCCAGTTTTTTTATTATCCTGTTGTATAACTCCAAAAGGAGAAGTTATGTTCTAATATAAATCTGATGTATGTCTTGTATAAATTTACCAGATAGCTTTCTTGTCTAGATGTTATGTTTTTCAGCATAGTGCCCATGACTCTCACTTCCTTACTGCAAACATCAGCTTGTTTATGAAAGGGCAACTTTTAAAATATTATAATCCCTAAGTCTTTGACTTTATTTACTTCACCCAAGATGTCAGGCTGTACAAAGGGCAATCGATTAACTCTGAGCATACAGAAATATATAACATTTCCCTGTGCTGAAATGTAACCCCAATACATTAGCCCAATTGACAATGTCATTCAATACCAGTTCACAGTATTGAACTTTTCACCGTAGGTAATTGCATTCTTCAATCATTGATGTACTTAGTTATCCAACAGTTCTTAATTCTAGGAATCGGGGCAAAAACTAGATTAATCCGTGTGATACTCCTCCAGATAGATGAATATTTTGTGCAACTGTTTTGAACTATAAGGAACTGTTTTCTTCTGTCAACCAAGATATACTCCATTGTACCAAATAAAAAGCGTTTTTCTCCTTAACCAGGGCATTATATATAGTTATATGTGGTATAAAGAATCAAATGCTTTTGCCACATCAAAAATATTATACTGATATTGTACCAAAGGCCACCACCATAGATAGTTGTTTGCAAAATTCAACCAAATGTGAAAGAGTAGATCTTCCCTTAATAAATCTATTTTGATGAATATCAGTGAGGGCAAATGTGTTATCTTTTCTTTCCTTTAAATATATTAAACATCTTTCAAAATATTCCCCACTAATGGGGTAAAGATGATTAGCCTGCAGATCCTTGCATCACTGGTGTTACCCTTCTTATAGACAGGTGTGATATTTTCCATGACTTCGGTACCATTCTGATTGAAGTAGTCTATTAAATATGGTAAAAGGTATTGTGCTCAGTTTGGCTCTTATATTTGATAGTAAGATCACTGGTACACTACCTGGTCCTTTGGACTTATTTTTATTTATTTTCTTTAAAACATTATTAATAGATTCTTGACTAATAATCAGGCAAGATTCCCGAATTAAAATGTAAAGAAATATTATAGAAGAATTCTGTTGATATTTACGACTTTAAATGGTGGTAAAATACTTGTTAAACTCATCAGCCATTAATATCAGATTTGTTATTAATGTACCTTTCCATTCCATTCTCTAGCCAACTCCAAACTGCTGCTGACAATACCACCTCCCATCCATACATCCCTTCATTCTGCTTCACAATTATCACATCTAAGGTCATCCATCCTCTGTTCAAACAGATTAAACTTGATCCCCCCTGAATATAGAGAGTTATCATCCATAATTTATTTATAAGTGTAGAGGTAGCATCATAATTCACTGGAAAACATCTACAACCTGTGTATCACACTTAAAGTTATATCTAACATCTGGGAAAATGACATTATAAAACCACTGCATATGAAACCCACTCCCACTAATACATCTTTAGGCCCATTTCTAGTTCCCCTACCTTAGGAAAGATTCTAGAAAATTATTTTACTTGCAATTCAATCAATACATCAACCATTACCATCTTTTCTCCTAAAAGCAGATTGGCTTTTGGTTTGGTCACAGTACACCCACAGCTATCTGGACACTCCGCAAAAACATTCTTCTTGGAAGGGACAAAGACCTAATTACTGGATCCAGTTTTATTGACTTCAACAGAGAATTTCATCTTGTTGATCATTCAGTTCTCATTCACCTTCTCAGTGAAATAGGCAATAGTGATGAAACACTGCTCTGGTTCAAAAACTACAGCTCTAACTGACACTTTTAAGTGAATTTCAACTCAACAACCTCTCAATCAATCCCTCTGCAGAAAGGCATTCCCCAGGGATCCCTCCTCTTTTCTATCTATGTCAGAAAACTCCCTTTTGACTTACCTCATTTCCCTTCCTGCTTTATGCAGATGACATGGTCCTATTGTGTTCCAACTACCCTATCTCCTCTCTTGAAATTAAACTTCAAGCTGATTTTAATGCCTTTATTCAATAGGTCAGTGATAAGCAATTACTGCTTGACTTCTCTAAAACAAGTATAATGCTTTTTGGTACTAGGCAAAAACTTACTTCTATCTCTAAACCTCTACAAATCCTTGATCATCTGAATAGCACTACTGAAAATATAACTTTATTCAAATACCTAGGAATTTGGTTGGACTCCTTCCTAAATTTCCACCTCCACCTGCATTACACACAGGAAAAACAATTGTCTCCTATTCTAAGCTAATAGGATCTCCTCTTTACTATCTAGACCCTGTTGAAATGCCATATGTAAAGGTTCATAGGTTTATAGGAGGTTATTAGGTTAATGGCCCTAGGGCCTTTACAAGCCTAGCCATGTTATACCCGTGTTCCCTAACTGCCCTTGGTTAGATGGTAGTTATTTACAGAGTGAGTCTATGATCAGCACTGACTGTCCCTGTCCATGAGGGACATAGGTGCCACCCCAGGGTGAATTTACTGTCTCTCATCCAATTGTCTATTTTGCACTTGAATAGGGTCATTGAGGAGCTCTGTTTCACATGAACTGGGAGTTTATTCCAGAGGAGTGGCAATCTCTGGGAGATATATCTGTCTCTCCAGCATGTGCTATTAATGTCACAGGCTAGACTGAAATCCCTGGAGCGAGTGACTCTTGTCTTATTTCATTTACAGATGTGCAGCATTAGCATTAGGGCAGGGTCAGAGATTGCTCTGTGGACCAGGCACAAGCCGCCTCTCAGCAGCCTGTAGGATACAGATTACAGTGACAGGACTTTCAGTCTTTCCATGAAGGTCAAGTTTTGGAGGTCCTGAATTTTCTTGGTACAAAACCACTGTGGTGTCTCCAGCTACTGCATGTGTCTGGTGAGGTGCATGCAAAAGGGAGTGTTGTACTCTATTAGTGGTCTGATGAGGGTTGAGTACAGAGGAGTTATAACATCCTTAGTCTTGGATGCGATGCCTTACTTATGACATGCACAACATATAATGCTTTCCTTACCACTGTAGACACATGGTGATTGAAGTTTAGATTGCTATCAACCTGTGCTCCCAAATCTTGCACCACTGGGTTTGAGCTTATGGAGGTCCTGTCAATATTGTAATTTGCAGGGCTTTCCTCTTTCCCAAATGGGATAATAATGCACTTTTTTGTATTTAGTTTTAGTCTAGGGCTTTGGCACCACTCATTAGTTTCAGTCTAGGGCTTTGGCACCAATCATTTATTTGTGTTATCCTCTTTTGTAATATGTTAACATCATTTGGGGACTCAATGATTGTGTTCAGTTTGCAATCATCAGCGAACATAGTAAGGTATAGGCCATCTATTTTTGCATGGACTTCTGAGAAATAGATTCCAAATATAAAGGGCCCAGGACAGATCCTTGTGGTATGCCACTGGTAACCAGTCTACTCGTAGAGGTGGAATCTCTAACCTTGACTGTATGCATTCTGTCAGTCAGCCAGTTGGCTACCCATCTAGTGATGTATGGGTTAACCCCCAGTTTTTTTAATTTCTCCAAGTCTTTTGGGTTTTTAATACCATGACAGGAATGGACCCCATTTCTAAGTCAAAGTACGATTAAAGTAAATGAAATTAGTATTGTTTCAGTCTTTGATGTCAGCCAGAACTGCTCTTCACAACACCCACAGTGTGCCAAGTAATGACGCCTTCTGAAATTCATATGGGATTACATGCACTGATAACATATATAAGTATGACTGTAGATTCTATAAGACCCGTTGTTCCTACTACTGTTGGAACTGTCTGGGTATCTTTCTTCCACATTGCTCTCATTTCTGCCTGCAAATCCTGATATTTTATGACTTTGTGTCTCTCTGTACACAAGACACTGTAGTCACAGGGTGTGGCAATTTCAATGACTTTTGTCTTCTTTTCATGGACCACTATATCTGATTTTCTAGCATCTATCTTTTGAAGTGCTGGTAATGGGTGATCCCATGTGATGTAGACTTCATCATTTTCTATTATGCTTTGTGGCTCATGTTTCCAGTATTTTTCAGCCACTTTAATACCATAAAATTTGCACAATCCCCAGTGCAACAGTCTTGCCACATTATTATGCTTTTCAGTATACAGTCCTTCCGCCATTAGTATGTCACACCCAGCAGGTGTGCAACTGTTTCCAATTCTGTTTTACAAAACCTACATTTGTTTGTTTTGTCCACATGTTTAATGGACTTTGTAAACCAACATGTATGCAGCCCACTGTCTTGTGCCGCCAATATTAACCTTTCATCTCTTGGTTTGAATTCCCTCTCCTTAACCATTCCTGCATTCGTTCCTGATCAACATGAGGTTCTTCCAGGAGTTTTCTATACTCGCAACAATATTTATGCATTTTCCACATTTCTTGCCTTCTCATCGGTCCTTAACCTTATATTCTTTCTTTTGTTTTTTGGCACATTCAGTTGCTGCCTGATTTGTATCTATTTCTGATTAGATTTCCATTCGTGCTTGATGCTGATATGCTTCTTCTAGATTAAGCAGAGAAATCATCTTAGATTTATTCTCCTCATGTTTCAAAACTTTCACTACGTTTGGGTCTTGTGAGGTTAGTTGATATGTGTGGAGTCCCATGATTGCAGATCTATACATGTAATCAATTTCAAGGAGGCCCATCCCTCCTTTGGAATCAGGAATATATATAATCTTGGTATACACGGATGTTTATAAATCATTTGGTAAGCATTGTTACCTATCTAATCTATCTAACACGTTTTGGGGCCAATCAATCACTCCAAAATTGTAAGTTAGGACAGGAAGAGCAAACTGGTTTTTGGCTTGGATTTTGTTCCAAGATGTCAACACTGTTTTCAGGATTAATTTAAGTTTTCTCAAGTATTCCTTACTAAGTTTTATTCACATTTTTCATGTTTCGTTGTTGATCCTTCATCAGTTCCCAAATATTTCTACACTCCCTCTCACTCAAGTTCTTTTATTCTTGTCATTCTTGTTCTAAACTGATGTTTTCCTGGTGCTGCAGTTTTCCTGCTTTAAAAGTTGCTTTTGCACATTTATCAAGACAAATGACATGCTTATATCATCTGAAAGGTGTTAACAACTTGCAATTGTGCTTTCAGTTCCTCATCTGATGAGCTATACTATTTTAAATCATCGAGAAAGAGAAGACACTTTGTTGTTTTCTAGGGGCCAAATTATAGCCATGACCTAAGCTGTTAAGTAGACTGCTTAATGGGTTAAGGGCAAGGCAGAATAGCAGCAGTGACAGAGAGTCACCGTGGAATAACCTCCTTTGAATTTTTATCCCTGGAATAATAATTTGTCCTTTATCATGGCTTAATTGCAAAGTGGTCTGCCACTGTTTCATGGTCACTGTAATGTAGTCTGTCAGTGTAGCATGTATCTTATACATTTCATAGGGTGTAGCTTATACATTTTGTAGGGAGTATCTTATACATTTTGTAATCCCCAGCTGGGAAAGTTTCTCAATGATACCTGAGTGTGGGAGTGTGTCAAAAGCCTTGGCTAAGTCAAGATAGGCAGTATGTACTGTTTTGCCTTCATCCAGGTCTTTGGTGACATTCTTAAGGAAGCCCACCAGATTCAATAAGCATGATCTACCCTTAATAAGCCAAACTGGGTCAGGTCAAGAGTTTGAATGTCAGCTATATCCTTGTTGATAAGGTCCATGATGATTCTTTCCATGGCCTTGCAGATAAGGCTGGTTAGGCTTATAGGTCTATAGTTCCTAGGGTCAGTTGATGGACCTCTTTTGTGCCATGGGATTACTATTATTGTTCTCTACTCTGCTAAAACAAAGACAGTGCTCCAGCTGAGGTTAAAGACAGTGCCAAATGGTTCCACTAGGTCTTGTTTTAAACTGTTTAGTAAGCATCATGGGATGTTATCTGGTCCCATAGAGGCCATTTTTTTGCCTTGGACAGCTTGGCTATGACCTGCTGTTTGGAGATACTAGGTAGAGGACTGGTGTCAGGTATGCTTTGGGGTATGGCTGTTGGGGACAGGGGGGGGGGTGATGCTTGGACCAAATCTGTCAACTAGCAGGTTGGCAATTTCCTCAGGTTCATTATGAGTTGTACCACCCACTATAAGTTCAGCACATAGTTGAACGTCCCCTTTTAGATTTTGCACATAGCTAAAGAATGCCTTATGATTATCCTCAGCTAGGGATGCTAATTTAGCTTTGTAGATAGCTTCTGAGGACTTTACAAGCTATCTGATTTGCTTGTTAAGCTGCGAAGGGTATTCTTCTTCTTCTACTGAGTAAGTTCCCTCTTGTTCTTAGACATCAGTTTCTTTGTTTCGTTATATAACCCATTTATACTTGAAGTCCACCAGGGTGGCCTGTTTTTTCGGGAGGAACTTGTTTTGATCCGGTCAGGTACAGCCAAGTCTATACAGTTGTTTAGGTGATTATACAGGGCATTTGTGTGCTCCTCTACATAGGACTCATTGCTGACTGTGTTAGCAGGGAGTTTGAAACTTTTTATAGCATTGCCTAGTAGGCTAAAGTTTGCTTTGGAGAAATGTTTCAATTTTTTTCTCCTGTGGGGGTGACAAGTCTGATCGACACTTCAAATGAGACAGATTTATGGTCTGAAATAGCACAACACGAACACAGGAACTGCTATTCAGCACAAATATACCACACAACGAAGGCCAGATAAACAAAAAGATAGATTTATTCCTCTAGCGCCTCAGCCACAATAAGCCTTCAAGGAGTAATACATAGCAATATCTAAAAACCTTTTATAGTACCAGCTCTCATTAATAAAATCAGACAATTTATCAATCAAACAATTAAAATATTAATTCAAGCAAAATTTAAAGTGAAATCTATTAAATTCATACAATATTTTTCCAGCAACATTCTGTATTTAGACCCCTTGGAATTAATGTATCAAATTTTAAAATAAACAATGTTTCTTTTCTTAAAAGCTTTAATTTATACATTTCTTTATCTAAATATTTCATGAATATTTCAAGAAATGTATAAATTAAAGCTTTTAAGAAAAGAAACATTGTTTATTTTAAAATGTGATACATTAATTCCAAGGGGTCTAAATACAGAATGTTGCTGGAAAAGTATTGTATGAATTTAATAGATGTCACTTTAAATTTTGCTTGAATTAATATTTTAATTGTTTGATTGATAAATTGTCTGATTTTATTAATGAGAGCTGGTACTATAAAAGGTTTTTAGATATTGCTATGTATTACTCCTTGAAGGCTTATTGTGGCCGAGGCGCTAGAGGAATAAATCTATCTTTTTGTTTATCTGGCCTTCGTTGTGTGGTAGATTTATGGTCTGACCTTACAAA
Source organism: Protopterus annectens (assembly GCF_019279795.1). Lineage (NCBI taxonomy): Eukaryota > Metazoa > Chordata > Ceratodontiformes > Protopteridae > Protopterus > Protopterus annectens. The sequence continues at coordinate 1,398,933,925 of NC_056731.1, forward strand.
GGTGGGCAACATGCAGGGGGTAATGCAGTGAAACCCCATGTTGGTGAGTACAAAGTCTAGGACATTTGAGACCCTTATTGGGGTGCAATCTAGCTGTTCCAGGGCATTTTATTGACAAAGTCCAAGAACCTCAGGGCAAGCATGTTTGTGCTTGTTTATGTCACCCAGCAATGGAAGGATAGTTGAAATCTCCCATGACCAAATTGTTTGGCTGTATAGTGAGTGACAGTGTGCTTTTCATAGTTCATGGTGGGAGATCCGTAGCTATCAATGGATATGGTAGGTTGTTTTACCTATAGTTATTTGTCCTGGAGTAGCTCAAGTGAGTATACTGTGTAACCATTCCTGAGGTTTATTTGACTTTAAAGAAGATGAATACACCTCCACCTTTAGTTCTTTCACATTCATTTTGGGTTTTGAATGTGTGGAAGGCATTGTAGCCTTGCGCAGCTGGAGTGCTCTCTGTGGCCTTGGACCATGTCTCAGTGACAGCACAGATGTCAGCATCTTCCAAGGTAAGGAGAGCTTCCAGGGAGTGCAGGCTCTAAAAGAAATACATCCACCATTCAATCCATCTCAAATGCCATGCAAATGAACATACAACTTTAGAAATCTTAACCACTTGGATCCTCTCTTCCAAACTAGGTTGCACTGCAGAGGCCATGCTTTCTCAGTTATTGATCCAGACTGTGAGAATGTCTCCCGTCTTTTCTTAAAGATCATTCCTCTTAGTCCCATTTTGCTTAGAGTCTTGGAAATGTGATTTTATTTCTGATTGGAAAAGGGGTCAGAGGAATGATCTTTAAGAAAAGAAGGGAGACATTCTCAGTTTGGGATCAAGAACTGTGAGAATGTCTCCCTTCATTTCTTAAAGAAACAGTAAGTTGAGTTAGTTATGAGTATTTGGTAGCAGCATACCATAAATGTTTGAAAGGAGGGTGCTGATGATATGGCGTTACTATTTACTCCATATTCTGAAAAGTAGTAATGTTGGTCAAGTTTAAATCATAGTTCATAGGACTACACTGAAACATACTGGTTTCATTTTGAAGTGGGTAAAGTTCAGGAAGCCAGTGATTATAATTCTGATCTTCATCTATGCAGAATAAAGCTTATTTGGTTGTGGCAGCTGTTGGCCATTAACCAAGACAACAGTGCTCATTTACCAGATGCATTTGAGACCTATTGTCCTTTGTATATTAAATAGGACCAGTCATGAGACTTAAGTCCCATTCAGCTTATTCTGTCTCACTTAAGTATTGATGGTATTGATGCAGGAGTTAAAAATTGTCACTGCTGCTGATCACACCACAGATTTTTATAAGAGGTGACTTGTCATGGAAATTATTTGCATAATTACTATTGCACTGATTTTATCTGATTGTGGTCAGAGACCATCTAAAGACATGACCTATGTATTTAAGAGTATTCATACAGATTTTTTACACCTGCTGCTGTTTCAAGCCATTTGTGTCAGTTTGTCTAGTAACTTGATAAGTCACTGCTCTCCCCTAGCAGCTCCCAACAGAAAATGACTTTCAATCAATTCAGTTATTCCTCTATGGAACAGTTCTGGACTGAAGATATTCCAAATGGCAACATAAAAAAAGAGTAGAGTTTAACATCCAATGCTCTGCAGAACAGTGGTGCAGCGGTTAACATTGTCACCTCGCAGCAAGATGTTCTCTGGTTTGATTCTTTGCTGGGGTGCCTTCTGTGCAGAGTCTGCATGTCCTCCCTGTGTTCATGTGGGTTTTCTCCAGGTGCTCCAGTTTCCTCACACATTCCAAACGCATGTGTCTGGAGCATTTCTCCCCAGGCCTCCACTAAAAATGGGTTCTGTCACACTTGGACTTTCCTAGTAAATGTTAAATTAAAAAAATAGCTTCATTCAGCCCAATTTGGAAAAAAAACTTGATTAGCATTCACCAGCATTGAATGTTGCATTAGGTGTGAAGAGAGAAGTGTAAGTTGGGAAAATGTTTAGTGTATACGTAATATTTTCTCTTTTTGGAATCCATCTTATTTCAAAATGGGTCGTGACAGCCTGGGCTTGTCTTTAGTTTTCTTTCATTGCCAAAGTGAATATTGCCAGCATAGGAAGCTCCAATGTAGAAGACTGGAACTTGTACCTAGTAAGGAAAGGCACAGATAAGGTGTTTGCAGATTCTTACTAAGCAAAATAATACAAAGGTGCTTTGTTCCCACTTGATTACTTAGTCTCTTACATAAGTGTATTCTTTAAAATAAAGCAGATTATTCTACTTTGCTGAATTACATTGAATTAAATTATTTTTGTACTTAACAGTTTGGTGTCATGAAGTCTGATTTTGGGCGGTTTATGGGTTGCTGCAGAAATCACCTTTTGGGCCCATTCTCAACAGGTTTTCTGTCTGTTGCATTTGTGGTATGTCAGAACACAGATATATTTTCACCTTCAGCAGATTTTGAAGTCTTTATGGGTAAGCTTTTTGTTACATGATTTTTCTGAACTTTAGTGATTTTATAAGACAATTTAAATTGTATGAGAGTGGTTTAAAATTGTGTGAAAGCAAGTTACAGTACATATATTTTGTATGAAAGTGGGTTTTAGTCACAAAAGACATATTTCCATATGAGAGTGGGATTAATCACATACATGTATGAGAGTGTGTTTTAATCATAATTACAAACCATTACATATTCTATGAGACAGTTTTAATGGATGTGAGTGGGTAATATTACCATTGTATTGAAATTATAATGGGTGTGAGTGTGGGGGTATTAAAAGAGCTAGAGTTTGGAACTCCAACCAGACATATATTTAATAAATATGGATGAGACAGCTGTAATTATTTGGTAAAGTGCTCTGAGTTCACTCAAAATGAGAGTGCACTGCAGTTCCCAGAAGGTGGAACCTTTGATAAGACTGTTTTAGAAAATCTTAAAAAGAAGCTTAAACAAAATGGAAACAAAATAGCCAGCTCTTGTTGTTCAGCTTTTAATGACTGGCAAGAACAATCTGAAAATAACAGGAAAAAATTTGTAGTTAGAAGTTTAAAATATAATTTTGCTAGACTGAAAACACAGCTGCAGGCATCTAATAGAACAGCAATTACATTACATGAAGGTGCCGAGGATAAATCTCCTGGTACCTGTGGACTTCACCCAGTAAAACAACTAGAAAAACTGAAAAATAACTGAACCTGATTCTTCTAATGATGACTAGCCCCGACTCCTTCAGCTCCCCCTCAGGACCATTCCGCTTCTTATGAAGCAGATATCCCTTAATCTCTGGATGAGTAAGTAGAAGAACAGTTTGAAAACAGCCTCTCTACTGTTTCCCAAGACACTTCTAGTTCTTCTGTCCATCCTAAAGGATTTGTTTACAACACAAGATACTGGCTGCTGTGACAGCAACACACTGTTTCACATTCTGATCAAATGTTTAATGAAAATAACAAATAAAGGTAGACAATTATATCCAAATCACAAGCACCCCTCTGGGGCAAAACATATAGACCAGTTAAATCGATTTGGTAATAGAAGTGCCTCATTCTAAGACAAGTACTTTAAAGAAGTTCAAAAGCTAATTAGTTTCCATAAACCAGCAGTAAAGAATATAGGTGGCAACCATCTCCTAAGCAAAGCTCTGGGAATGTATCAATCTCTGATTCATCCTCTGATGATGATACCTCCTACATCAACATATCATCCAGTACTCAGATTCATCCCTTGAGGGAGGTAACTAAGCCTGCAGCAGCCTAGGACAGGATGTCAAACTTATCGTAAGAGTGGTACACCCATAAACTACAGTAGACTACAAGAAGATTTTCAAACTATTGTAGATTGTCTCTCTCACCGATCTGAACACATTCAGAGAAATATGCTAACATTTTGGAATTACATGTATGGTTACAAATCCGTACCATTGAAGATTTGCAGGCAATTTTAAAAGTCTCCAGTCCTCCAGACATTTTTAGAAAAAAATATGGGAAAAATCAGGAAATAATATTCCAAAACACACAGATGAAGGATTCCTAAAAGCAAAAACAAAATACTGAAAGCAATCACTACAGCATGCCCTCTGACACCTAAATGGGCAAGAATTAAAGCAATTGTGCAGAAAGAGAATAAATCTGTTGATGCATATTTTTCATGTGATATGTCTGACCATCAAACTTAAATAGTATAAGATGAGGAATGCTCCATCATATAAATTAGTTTAAACATTCTAAAATGCAACATATCTGGTATATTCTGAGGTGCACGAAATTGCATTATCCTATTCCATAACTCCAAGTTCATGTTCATGGGCATATGTATCATTTTATTCAAATTGTCCTAAATCACATCTGAACAATTGTCTTGGGTGGCATACATATTCATATAAACCAGATTATATTTATTTCTCCTCTGTAATACTCTCTACTAATTGACCACTTCTTCATATACCCAAGCACTTGGTCCTTTTCCACCTTATCTTGTAGTTTACGGACTTCCAATGCTTCGCTTAATTGTACATATTCCCAACATCTGAGTTCGTGGTTTAGGATACTAGATTTCAGAACATTATAAAATAATATTGCACAGGTTTTTAGAACCCACACATCCATTATAAAACATTTCCCTATCAGCTGCACAACTTGCCCCCAAAAAATTAGTGTTTGACAATTAGCAGTATTTCTTAGTAGTTCTCAGCGTGCTAATAAAACTGATTGTTGTAGCCTTGTGCCCCCCCTCCAGCTAGTGCAGTAATCCTAACTGTCCAATAGACAGTATACATTTAATTCAGATCCCTGTGGCTAAATTAACCATCAAGCAGCCCTCTCAGTGCTTTCTAGCTTAGTTTGTATCACTTGGAGGCCCACGTGTTTATTTGCATCTCTATACATTCCCCTTCATTGTTAATGTATCTCCCTACTCTAATCTGTGCACAAACTGGTTACTAATCAGCAAGTCAATATGAAGACACACTCCCAACCTTAATAAAGTTTGCTGTCTCTTCTCTCCTTCACTTTATAGGGAGTTTGAATTCTTACTTACCCCCTCTGAGGCCTTCACTGATAGCTTTCCACTGATTGCCCCTCTGGTTAATTTGCATTCCACCTGGTTTACACCCCTTGTGCTATCTCTCTCCCCCAATATTAAGTCTATATTAGAATCCTGCTGAGCATGGAGCCATCTTTAAATTTCTAGTCTCCCACCAGGACACAAGTGCTCTTCAGCAATTGCATTCTGCTTGCTGGTAAGCCATTAGACCACAGGAATTTGTTTAAAGTGTTCAGATTTGTAAAGTCATACTTACTTTTTACTCTTGTCTTGGTGGGCTCTGCCCCACTCCGTTCGCCCTCGCTAACGCTTAGGCTCTCTCCGCTCCCCTGCCCTGCCCCCTATTCCCTCCCGCCCCCCACTACCTCTACATTTATAGTAATCTCAGCCACACCCACAGCTCACCCTCACATCACCTCCACCAATCACAGCTCTTAAGTCAGATCACATTATACCACACCAACTTGCTCCACAAAAAATACTCCCAATCACTCTTATTCCCATTAGAAATTTTTTATATCATCCACACTACTTACCCATCCACATATAGTGCAACCCTAAAATTCCTATTCAGACCCCCACCTAGTACCATCTTAAACTTTATAACCATGACTATCGCACAACTAAGTCTAGTCTGTCTTCTCGTAATTTTTTATAACACCACAAGTTATCACTCTAGCAATATCCCTAAACTTAGTAGCACAACACTACATTATGCACTTTCATATACAGACACCACACATTATAATAATATCTATCCACAATTGTTCAAGAACTATATAACGGACCAGTTCAGAACTAAACACATATGCTCTCATTCCTACTCCAAAAAAACACAATACTTTCTCACACTCCTCACCAAACTCCTACATCTGTATCACCATTTTAACACCAGGCTCACCATAAGTGTGGATATCCACCCCAACCCAGGCCCAAATCCATCTTGTCCAACACAAACTGCTCCAACACAAATGTCAGAACATAACACCCCTACTATCGCCATCCCAGGGCAAATCAACAACAGCAGCAAAACCAACCCTCTTTTAATGCTAAATAATTAATATTAGGAGTATCAAAAATAAAATACCTGAACTCCAGGCCAGAATAGCACACTACTCCCCAGACATAGTTGCTTTAACAGAAACCTGGCTAAATAAAAACATAGCTAACTCAGAAATTATCCCTACTGGCTACAACATCATTAGACAAGACAGACCACTTTGCAAAGGGGGTGGAACTGCCTTACTGTATAAGTCCAACTTAACTGTACGTCAATTAACAAACTCCTACCCCTCCCCCAATAATTGGGACATACTTATCTCACAACTTCAACTTCACCCTAAAAAAGTCATCACCACAATTGTGATCTATATTCCACCTGGTAATACATCTGCTAGCCTTGAAGACTTCTTATCCTGGTGTTCTTTCACATACTCACAAGAAACCCTTATTCTGGGGGATTTCAACCTAAATTGGTTCACCTGCATATCAGAAGCACCAAGTAATCCAATAAATCTCCATGGCTACCAGCAGCTAGTCCAAATTCCAACTAGATGTGATTAAAACTCTAAAAAGGAATCCATCCTTGACTGGGTCCTAACTAACAACCCCACATTGTACCCCCACACAGGCTGTCTCCCAGACACCTTAAGTGACCACAACATAATATACTTTATATGTAGTAGAACAAGCATATGCAAAACCACTAACTATATATCCACTAGAAACACAAAAAATTCTCTCCTGAGGTCCTCAATACTTTACTCTGTAACTGTGACTGGACCCCCTTAAAAACCCTCCCACTTGACCAGGCTGTAGCATATTTCAACAAAACATTTCTACAACACCTAGGCACTGTCGCTCCATTGCGCAAAATCAAGGTTAGAACCTCTATAAACCCCTGGCTCAGTAAAGAAGCCAAACAAATCCTCAAGTCCAGAGACGCTGCCTGGCTTTACTTTAAAAAAAACAAAGAAACACAAAGCCTAAGTACCAAGAACTGCGCAACCATGCAAAAAAATACATTAGGCTGGACAAAAAATCCTACTACATGACATTACAAACTAAATACCAACACAACCCCCCAAAATTTTGGAAAAATGTAAACCAGCTACTAAAACTCACCCAAAAGGCTACCCGCAAACAAACCACCCCTGACACTAAAGTTCCCATCGAAACACAATTCATCTCCCACTTTGTGAACTCAATTCTATCCTTAGTATCACAAGACAGTTCCTTCCTCACTAGCCCCCCCCCAACACAAATAACACTAAAACAAGCTTTACTCTCAAAACAGGTTCCACCACTTCAATCAAAAGCATGCTCTCCAAACTAAAAACCTCATCAACAGCAGCCGACCTACTCCCCCAGCTATTTCTTGAAACTCACAGCAGATGCTATTGCTATCCCAATCTCCACTCTCATAAACAGATCAATTGTTGAAAACTATGTGCCCAAACTCTGGAAAATATCCTGTGTTACATCCATACATAAAGGTGGGACCTCCACTGAACTTAATAACTACAGACCCATTGCTTTATTCTCCCCCCTGGACAAAATCCTAGAAAAATGCATACATACCCAGATGCTAAAATATCTCCTAGACAGAAACATCTTGTCACTTACTCAGCATAGTTTCAGACCTGCCCATAGTACCACTACAGCCCTCCTCTGCTTCACAGACACACTAAACTGTCTCAAAAATGAAGGCCTGCAGGTGTCAACTCTTTTTTTGGATATGTCCAAAGCATTTGACACAGTCTCGCACCAACTCCTGCTAAACAAACTAAACCAGTATCACCTATCAAATTCCACTCTTACCTGGTTCCAAAGCTACTTAACTGACAGGTACCAAGCTGTGAAATGGGAAAATTATCTCTCTCCTCAGCTGCCCTTAACTATAGGAGTCCCACAGGGTTCTATCTTAGGACCACTACTATTCACAATCTTCACAAATGACCTCCATACCTCCACACAGCATGCATCTATCATTCAGTATGCAGATGACACTACCTTAATCTGTGCTGCCCAAAACATTACCACCCTCCTGCAAACAACTCAACTAGCATTCTCTGATGTTGAAAACTACCTAACCAAAGCCCAACTTATCCTCAATCCAAAGAAAACTCAGCTTATGATTATAACCAGTTCTAACAAAAACACTGATAACAGTCAATTCGCTATCTACTCCACAAATGCTACTCCAATCGCTCCAGTGGCACAGGCTAAGCTATTGGGAATAACCATGGACTCCCACCTAAAATTTGATAGTCATCCCAACTTAATTATTAAAGTACATGCCAAACTGGGATCACTCTACCATATCAAACCATTTCTTACCAACAACACAAGATCAGCCATTGCTCGCTCCCAACTTCTATCCACCCTACTCTATGCATCTCCCATTCTGACTAATCTCAACAAAACTGAAGTAAACAAAATGGAAGCCTGCTATAACAGAATTGCCCGCTTTGCTGCAAATTGCTCATATAGAACTCATCACTATACTGCTTTGAGACAGCTCCACTGGCTTGAACTGCCCAACCACCTAACCTACAATCAGCTCTGCCTCTGTCATTCTATTACCTCCCCAATAAATGTCCTGCCCTCAAAAACCTAGTACAACATAACTCAGCCAAAAGGCCTCTTAGATCATCAAGCAAGCTACTACTAGAAGTCACCAACAGCTACAATAGCTTTGGAGATACACTATATAGTAGTTCAGTGGCTAAAAAATGGAACTCTGTCCCCACTAGCATTCAAAACACATCATCCAAAGCCTCCTTTAAAGACCTCATCAGGCAACATCTCAAGCAAAGTTGGCAGTGCCATGATTGCTCCCCATGCTAGTGAAAGCAGACAAGGTACACATACTAAACCTAGAGTACTTGATTAAGATTGAAAACTATTCTCATAAACACTGGCTAATCTACAATGTATGTACTGTACCTGTGTACTATGCATGTATTCTACCTATGTTCCAAATTTCAGCTGTACACCACAAATCTATTAAGTACCTTTATTTTTAAATATTTTTTTGTTTGTTCTCTCCACTTTAACTGTTGATGTGCTGCATACAACTGTAAACATGTATTTTGTAATTTGTGTGTATACTGATCATGTCTAAATGTATCTGTAATTTTTCTATGTGGAGCTTTTCTCCCCGGGCCTCTGCTCAAAAAGGGCCTTTTCGGCTCAGTCAGACACCCCCAGTTAACAAAATGCAAAATAAAATAAATAAATAAGCCGCAGTACATATCACCTCTCTATACAATTTGTGATGGCCGTGCCCTGGCCCAGCAATCAAGGAGCCTCAATCCTCACCACTAACGCCAGGGAGGTAATGTCCTAGAAGAGAGGAAAGGATAACTAATACACACAGTAAAGTACAATTTCCCTTAAGTGCATACAGAGATCACAGTCAGTCGGAGGCTGGTTGCTCCCTTTCTCACCAGGTCCCCAATAAGACTCCCCACTGACACAGCTATAGGGTCCAAGTCTCAGCCTAGCTAGGTAAGCTAAAACCTCAAGGACCCTCTCTGTCCAACCAGTGCTTCATGTCCCTGCCCAAGTAGCTGACACAACTCACACACACTTTGAGATAAGTATTTATACAACTTCACAGACACTCCCTCCTGGGAAAGGCTGACACAGATTCACCAGCTGTGCTCCTTTACAGTAGTAATCCCTGCCACCACCCAGCTAATATCATCAGCTACTAAAGGCCCTTAAAAGGGTGTCCAATTATTACTGTGCAATATTATTATCCAATTGGTAATGTGACTGTACAGTCTAAGGCTTATTAGAGTGGCCTATTACAATAAACTATATAAATATGCAATGTACTCTAGAGGTTACTTATCTCTACACAAACAAGCCACAGGTAAAGGTTTTTAAAATATTTAATAATAAATAATTAAAACACAAGACAAAACTGCTACACCACAGAAATATCTAAGAGTTCAGAGATCACACAGAAACTTAAAATAATACAGTAGGACAGGTCTGATTTCAAATAAAAATACCTAATTAATCTTTACTAGCTTTAACTATTCCTACAAGAAATCACACTGCTAGAAACTTACATGTGAGCTTAGGCAGAGTGCTGAGTTAGATATCCAAGATCAAAATGCTCCCCAGTCTCTTGTGAGAAATAGTATTTAAACATTACTAACAAACATGTCTCTAAGGCCCTCCCAAATTACATCATTTTTAATACTTAGTCTGGAGTTCTCAGGCCACAAACTGCATTATTTAGCAATCTAACACATGCTCAGATACTTACAACAATATAAGTCATTTCACATGTATACTCTAACAGAAACCAGAGCAATAAAGCACATTCCACATCTAAATTCTGGTCAAAAACTTTAGCCTTAAAAAAATGTGCATGAAACCTTCATCCAGATGCACTGGAGCCAAATTCTAACATGAAAGGGTCACAACATGCTTCACTAGGCCAGTAGAGTGCAATGTTGTCACATATTTTGCAGTTCCACATTTCACAGTATTCTTTTACACTCAAGAAAACATGCCTGTATTTTACATTTATTTACAAATGCCAGAATTATATATCAAATTCTATTTGACTAGGCTGGCAGCCTTCACCCATCTCTCCCCAATCGTCACATCTCTTTCCCCCTGAGGAACTCAAGCAAGTTTTTCAAGTGCCCCTTGAGAAACATCGCTTGAGAGTGTCAGGTCTATCTGGGTGTACCTCACCCCATTCCCTGTCTTGAAAGACCATCTGCATTGGCATTGCTACTCCCACTGCAGTGCTGCATTGACATATCATATGTTTGCAACACCAGACTCCATCTTAGCAACTTGGCATTTTGCTGACTGGCTCTGTTTAACCTTATTAGAGGGTTGTAATCTGTTATCACAGTGAATTTTCTTCCATACAGATAAGGCTAAAGTTTTTGTAGTGCCCACACTATGGCTAGACATTCCTTTTCTACCACTGCATAGCATTCCTCCCTGGGTTGGAGACTATGACTGAGATAAACCACTGGGTGCTCTTCTCTCTCTGAAGAAATCTGGCTAAGTACAGCCCCCACCTGATAGTTTGAAGCATCCACCTGCACAACAAAGTCTTTGCTGTAGTCTGGACTGGCTAACACAGGGGGTCCTCCCAAAGCTTCCTTAAGCTTCTGAAATGCCTGCTCACATGCTAGGGTCCACACTACCTTATCTGGCCTGTTCTTCCTTGTCAGGTCTGTGAGGGGAGCAGCTATGGTACTATAATTGGGAATGAACTTTCTGTAGTACCCTGCTGTCCCTAAGAATGCCTTCACTTGCTTTTTGATAACAGATGCAGGCCATGCCTGAATAGCTTCCACTTTGGCAAGTTCTGGCCTTATCTTACCACTCCCCACTCTATGTCCTAGGTAGAAGACCTCTGCCATACCCACCTGACATTTGCTCGGCTTAATGGTCAACCATGCCTCTGTAGTCTGCCCAGCACCTCCCTGACATGCTGAAGGTGCTCTTGCCAGGAATGGCTGTAGATAGCAATATCATCCATGTAAGCAAGGGCAAACCCTCCTGCTCATGCTAAGTTATGAACTACCAGCCACTGGAAAGTCTATGGGGCATTCTTCATCCCAAAGGGCATCTTTGTGAACTCATACAAGCCAAAAGGAGTCACAAAGGCTGACTTCTCTCTAGCACTGGGAGTCAAGGGCAACTGCCAGTAACCCTTGGTAAGATCAATGATTGTAAGATACTTAGCCCCACCCAGCTGCTCTAGGGCCTCATCTGTCCTAGGCATGGGGTAAGCATCCGATTCTGTGTGACTATTAAATTTCCTGTAATACACACATAACCTGGTGTTGCCATCCTTCTTTGGCACCAACACCACTGGTAAGGCCCAGGGACTGTTAGACTCTTGAATCACCCCTAGTTCCAACATCTCATGTACCTCTTCCCTCAGAGTCTGTTTGACTCTCTCAGGCACCCTATAAGGGGCCTGCCTAATAGGCCTTTGGGGTCCTGTATCCATCTGGTACTGCACCAGATGGGTGCTCCCTGGTTTCCTGGTGAACATGCCCCTAAACTCCTGCAACACTGCTCAGATTTCTCAAACATGGGTAGGAGATAGCTGCTGGGACATTGCTACCCCTTCCACCGAGGTGTCAGCCCGAGCCTCACTGAGGAGATCAGTCACAAGATCTCTCTCAGACTCCTCCTGCAATCCACTGCAAATGCTCAGCACAAGGGCCTCCCTATCATGGTAAGGTTTCATCATGTTAACATGGTACAGTTTGTGCCCCTGCCATCTGCCTAGCACTTCCACTATAGAGTTAACATCACTTACCTTTCTTACCACCTTGTAGGGTCCCTCCCAAGCTGCCTGCAACTTGTGTCTGACAGGAATGAGAACCATTACCTGCTGCCCCACAGCATATTCCCTAGCTCGAGCATTCCTGTCATACCACACCTTTTTCTGTTGTTGGGCTTCTGCCACATTCTCCTGGGCCAGGCCCATGAGTTTCCTGAGCCTTGTCCTGAGGTTCAAGACATATGCCACAACAGACTCCTTGTGAGACTCACACTCACCTTCCCACTCATCTCGAATTAAATCTAGAGGTCCCCTCACCCTATGCCCATACAGCAACTCAAAGGGTGAAAAATCTGTAGATTCCTGGGGAACCTCTCTGTAAGCAACCAACAGATGGGGTAAATATTTGTCCCACTCCCTCTTAAACTAATCTGCAAATGGCCGTAGCATGGACTTGATTGTAGAGTTTAACCTCTCAACAAGACCATTAGTCTGGGGATGGTAGGCGGTGGTCTTCATGTGCTTCACCCCACAGGACTTCCACAGACAAGCCAGCAGGTCTGATATAAAATTGGCACCTCTGTCAGACAGTATTTCCTTTGGGAAACCTACCCTGCTGAAAATCTCTAGCAAAGCATTTGCCACCTTCTCTGCCTCAATGGAGGGCAAAGCTACTGCCTCAGGGTATTGTGTAGCATAATCTGCAATCACTAGGATATACTTTTTCCCTGTGGAACTTGGAGTACTCAGAGAACCCACAATATCCATAGCTACCCTCTGAAATGGCTCCTCAATCACAGGCAAAGGCATCAAAGGAGCTCTCATTGGCCCCTGCCTTGCCTACCTTTTGTCACTGCTCACAGATCCTGCAGTACCCTGTTACATCTCTGGAAATTCCAGGCCAATAGAAGTTTTGCATAATACACCTCTTTGTACGTTTTATGTCCATATGACCTGCAAAGGGAATATCATGGGCTATGGCTAGAAGCAAAAGATGGTAAGCTCTAGGCACTACCAACTGCTGTACTCTCTCACTTTCTAGCTCTCCCTCAGGGGTCCACTGTCTATACAGTAACCCTTTGTTCCAGTATACAGATCCCCCTTCCCTTGAGAATCAGTTGCCTCCATAGCTACCTGCCTCAGGCCTTGCAATGTAGGGTCTGAGAGCTGAGCCTGTCTCAAGTCTCTCCTTGTAACCCTTCCCAGTTCCCCTTCCACAGGAGGTCTGGCATCCTCTGACAGTGGTGCCTCACTGTCAGCCTGAGTACTACTACTCACCTCTACCTATGCATTTACCCTGTCCAAGAGAACATCAGTACCCACAAGCAGCTGTGGCTTACATTCAGTCTCACTGCTACAGCGTAGCTCACTCCCTGAAGTAACCACCTCAGCAGTCCTGGCTGCAAGTATGCAGTCTGTCTGGGTCTCCCCCAGGCTACCAGACCCACATGCTTGTCTCATAGCCTCACTGCATGTAACTGCATAAGTACAAAGTACTGCCTCATCCAAATCCTTCCCTCTCAGGACATCTGCAGGATGGTAGTTCCATACCTCTGTTATCTCAAGACAACCCACTGTTGGCATTTTGTCTTTCCCACTTATTGGCTCCCTCATCTTTGGTTCCCCACCTTGCCTCCGTGGACATCTGTATGCCACATGGCCCCACTGGTTGCAGTCAAAACATTTAACCCTAGCTCCTGGACGTATACCTGGACTAGTGGCTTCCCCTGCTACTGGCAGATTCTGTTGGGGCAGTCAGTGCTATCTAACATGGGCTCCTTTAGTCCCATGAGCAGTACTGGGGGTCCCTTTCCTGTGCAGGACTGCCCTGCTTGCTAGGTATAGGTCTCCCTTATTCCCCAACTTCTCTGAAGTAGCACACTGTCTATCAGCTAACCAGATCCTCATGTCCTCAGGCAAAGTGCTAAGGGCTTGTTCCCTTACCAAAAGGTCTGCCAGCCCTTCAGAAGTGGTGACCTGACATCCACTCACCCAGCTATGAAAATAAGTGTTCAGTTCAGCAACATATTCACATACATTTTCATCTGCCTTGCGTATATGCTCACAAAACATTTTCCTATACATTTCAGGTGTTAGCTTAAAACATTCCAACAAGTGTCTTTTTACAGCAGTATAATCAAAACAGTCAGTGTTATGCATTTTTGTTAAAGAAGTTACAGCTTTACCATGGAGTAAGGGGGTCAGTAACCGTACCCAGAGCCCTTGGTCAACTTCATACTGTTTACATACCCGCTCAAACATATGAATGAAGCTATCAAAATTATCCCCCTCTTTAAACTGTGGAAGAAATTTACTGACCTTTTGTGCTTCTGGGGTCCAGTTACTCCCTTCCCCATTACCTCCATGACTCTGACAAAGAGTCAGAATTTCCTTCTCATGCCTCCTCTGCCGTTCATTTTCCTCAGCTTGTAGACTCCTCATTTTCTCTGCTGCTTCTAGTTCCATACACCTGGCTTCCAACTCAAGTCTCTTTAGCTCCAGCTGGATTTTTAAGTCCACTGCAGAAAGGTTGAGCTGTCCATTCTCTGAGGATATTGTATCTCCACTGTCAGTCTGATTGTCCTCCAGGCTGCTGTTTTCTGATGCAGCTGCAACCAAGGCTGCAATCGGGTCTGCTTTAGTCAGGTTACCATGCACCAGTCCCCTAGCCTGTCACATCTCCGCCAGCTGGCTCCTTGTCAGTTTTCCATACTCTTCTGCTAACATGCTGCCTGCTCACCCTGACTAACACTAAGCTAACAAAAGAAATAAAACAATTGTGATCTGAACTCTGAGTATACACTGTATGGCTGTTTTAGAGTACAAAACACTTTTAGAGATCAATGTACATAAGCTACAGGAATTCACTCTACCCCACAACACTACAAGCCAATTAGTATGTGAAGTAGATCCCACCACTGCCAAACACTTGTGACGACCATGCCCTGGCCCAGCAATCAAGGAGCCTCAGTCCTCACCACTAACACCAGGGAGGTCGTCTCCTAGACGAGAGGAAAGGATAACTAATACACACAGTAAAGTACAATTTCCCTTAAGTGCACACAGAGATCACAGTCAGTCTGGGGCTGGTTGCTCCATTGCTCACCAGATCCCCAATAAGACTCCCCACTGGCACAGCTATAGGGTCCAAGTCTCAGCCTAGCTGGGCAAGCTCCCCTCTCTGTCCAGGTGCTTCATGCCCCTGCCCAAGTAGCTGACACAACTCAC
Source organism: Protopterus annectens (assembly GCF_019279795.1). Taxonomy (NCBI): domain Eukaryota; kingdom Metazoa; phylum Chordata; order Ceratodontiformes; family Protopteridae; genus Protopterus; species Protopterus annectens. Next base: position 1,398,949,466 of record NC_056731.1, read on the forward strand.
ACACACTTTGAGATAAGTATTTATACTACTTCACAGACACTCCTGGGAAAGGCTGACACAGATTCTCCAGCTGTGCCCCTTTACCCAGACCATACAGTAGTAATCTCTGCCACCACCCAGCTAATACTATCAGCTACTAAAAGGCCCTTAAAAGGGTGTCCAATTATTACTGTGCAATATTATTATCCAATTGGTAATGGGACTATACAGTCTAAGGCTTATTAGAGTGGCCTATTACAATAACCTCTATAAATATGCAATGTACTCTAGAGCTTACTTATCTCTACACAAACCAGCCACAGGTAAAGGTTTTTAAAATATTTAAAAATAAATAATTAAAACACAAGACAAAAACTACTACACCACAGAGATATCTAAGAGTTCAGAGATTACACAGAAACTTAAAATAATACAGTAGGACAGGTCTGGTTTCAAAGAAAAATACCTAATTAATCTTTACTAGCTTTAACTATTCCTACAAGAAATCACAGTGCTAGAAACTTACATGTGAGCTTAGGCAGAGTGCTGAGTTAGATATCCAAGATCAAAATGCTCCCCAGTGTCTTCTGAGAAATAGTATTTAAACATTACTAACAAACATGTCTCTAAGGCCCTAGAGTGCAATGTTGTCACATATTTTGCAGTTCCACATTTCACAGTATTCTTTTACACTCAAGAAAACATGCCTGTATTTTACATTTATTTACAAATGCCAGAATTATATATCAAATTCTATTTGACTAGGCTGGCAGCCTTCGCCGATCTCTCCCCAATCGTCACATACTTATTCCAATGGTCATGGCAGTGGTGATGGTAAGATCTTTTCTGACTAGATTAAATACTGGGTAATTCCCTGGATCAATATATACTTGAGTATTAAATGCTTACTTAAGTAAATATGTTTTACTTTAATATTTACGAGTGCATGTATTAAAAATGTTGTATATATTAGTTGGTTTGAATAGTTTTAGTGTTGTAATACTTAAATGTTACTGTTTTAAATGTTATTAACTATGTTTGATAATTGATCACATGAAAATGTGTTTGTACTCTAAGAAGAGTTCAGGACTGAACTGCAATTTTTTTGATGAAGTCTCACAGTACTTAATGACAAAAATACTTAAACAGGAAGTGGTGATTCATTCCAATGTGCTGTTTTTTCCTTTTTTCTTTTTTATGGTTTTTGATACATAGTGTTTTTTTTTGTTTGTTTTTGATGGTCCCCTTAGTCTACCTTTGTTTCAGTCTAAAAGCTAAGAGTTTCCCCAGGATGGATCTGCAGTGCCTACAGCTGTAGTGATGCTCTTTGTAGATGTAATCATGTTCTATCAACTTCTCTACTAATGCTGCCCTTGTTTGGGTCTAAGCTTGTAATAAAGTCATGTTACAAAGGCTCTTGTTATGGAACTTTTCCCAGCATAGTTATGCAGAACATTTTAGCTCCCTGATTTGTGTACAAATCTTAGGCAGTAGACTTTTGCCACAGGACAATCAGCTCATGGTTCTAGCTTACAGCTTTCCCACCATACATAGACTGGCATGATAACTATTTGGCTTAATTCAATATATATTGTTACTGCCTTGCTGATGAAGTCTACAGTTGCTGTCATTTAGTATTTGGGGGTACACTATCAATTGCTTGTGTTGTGTGCTTGGTCAAATGTTAAGATGAGACTGATGTTGATTGTGTCATGATCTGAGAGTACACATAGTTTGATAATGATACCTGTCACATCCTGCGTCATAAAATCAGAAACTAACCAGTAGATAAGGTGGCAGGAAGATATCCTGCTTCGGGTTACAAAGGTATATACAGAGCCATCCCTGTGTAGAAGCCTCCAAATATCATATAGTCCCAGGTCTTGTAGTTCCCATTTTATTGTCTTCTGGTTTTTCAGATGCTTCTTCACCTTTAGATTGGATTGATCTAGAACAGAGTCTAGGACAACAGTGAAATCCTTTACAATCAGTATTGAGCTTTCTTTTGGCTAAAGTTCTTCAATCCCTTTAGTATGGCAGCAAAAAAGTGGATGAGACACAGTTAGGGCCATAGATACTGCACTTAACATATAATCTTTTCCCTTCTAACTTTTGCCATTGCCCACCTTCCTTCATTATTATTCTTAGTTACTGTTACCTTTCACACTTGCCTACTGTGCACAAAAATCAACATCATCCCTTTTAGATGTTTAACTAGACTACATGCTACAAATTTACCCATAAAAACCTTGTATACACCTTTTATACTTCCTAGCAATTTTAACTTCTTACAGGAATAAAATATGATGTTGTAGAGATTCACCTTGAATTTAGAATTCAAACCTTTTAACTTTTATAGGTGAAACATTAATAGTCGTTGCAGTTGTGTGACAATGGTAAACCAAAAAAAAACCTGTCCATAATGCTTAATACAGCAATGTGGAATTCAGTTTTAGAGCACAAAACAGTTTGCTTTAGTACAAGAAATTTGTAATTAAGTGTAAACAAAGACAGTAAGTACCACATATACTTAATTTTAGTGTTTTTGGTTGCCACATTAAACATTACAGTATTCTTCTTCTGGCTTTTCCTGGTTAGGGGTTGCCACAGTGGATCATCTGTCTGCTCACAATTAGCAGTGGAGCTACCAGCCCGGCACCTAACCTTCTACAGAAGGCACAGACACATGCACACCTAGAGTGTCCAATCCACCTACTGCATGTCTTTGGGAGGAAACCAGAGCACCTGGAGAAAACCCACACAACCACAGGGAGGACATGCAGACTCCGCACAGAAGGCACCCCAGCCGAGAATCAAACCAGAGAACCTCTTGCTGTGAGGCGGCAACACTAACCACTGTGGCCGTCCTATTAAACATTACAGTATGAGGTCTTTTAATTTCACGTGTCAAGAATACCCTGCATTCTAAATGACAACTTATTGTATGCAGTCATTTGATAATGTGGTAGATGAGTTAGTCTGAGGACCCTTCTCACTCCCCCACCAAAAAAAAAGAAAAAAACAACAACCGAAAGGCATAGAATAACTAATATTTTCATTCATCTATTCAGTCATTCATTTTTTTAAATAGCTGCTTTTCCTAAGGCAGAGAATCCTTCCTGCAAGCATTGGACACTGAAATATCTCAGGACACACACACACACAGACACACACACACACACACACACACACACTCACACACACACACACACACACACACACACACACACACACACACACACACACACATACACACACACACACACACACACACACAAGCTATTTAGGGATCACAGTGTCACCTACCAGCATGTCTTTGTGTGTGAAAGAAAGCAGAGTTCCAAGTAAAGGATATACAGACAAAAAAAGGCTGTCTACATTCTGAAAAAAAGGGGGAGGAGAGGGGGAACACTTCAGCTGGTAAATGAACAGGAGAGAAAGCCCTGTGAGGCAGTTATGTTAAATGCTTCACCACTGTACCATCCATAACAAACATATGATGGAAGTTACAGACTTATCACTATGTATGTGCTGTTTATCCACATCCACCCTCATCAACCATCAAAACTAAGGCAGGCCAGCATCTAAAATGTTCACAGGCTACTGACCACTCCCTTATGCATAATGATCTGCATGTAAGTTTCCATTCCAGATCTCTGGTAGGTTGTGTTAAGTCACACTCATCTTCATCAGTATAATGAATAGGAGGCTCCTGGTGAATCCGCATGCTTCTTTTTGTACTTGCATGTCCTGCCTTTGCTTTAAGGTGACAGTTCTAAGGAAGAAGACTGTACTTGACCAGATATAGTTGTTTCAATCTGCAGAGGCAGCTGACCCACCTGTCTTAATTATCAGGTAGTTAATGAGTCAAAAAAGGAATGACAGAGGTGGAAATCAAAGTCTATTACTTGGGTGAAGACACTGAGATGTCATTTTATGGACCACAAAATAATGTATCCACGGTCTTTCTGTAGCCAGTCTGAATAGGCACTGCCAATGAACCATTGTGGCAGGACCTGATGGACATAGCAGAAGGTGTACAAGACACATAAAAAAATCTTTCTCACTTCAAGATTAGATACAGAAGAAATACTATATGTTTTATATGTGAGCTTCTTGACAAAATAATAAAAGTCAATTTGGTAAGTGTATAAGGGGAAGAAACAGATGGAATACACTCAGATTTGTGCTTCTTTAAACTGGCGCCTGTAGAGGAATCTCTTAGTCTGGTCCAGAGCTCTCAACCTTCCGTTTCCAAAAATGTGGAACACTTCTCATAATGAGGAACAAACAGGCAAAATGTGGAACACTTACAACACACTAACAGCTTTGACAGGAAGCTCTCAGAATGTTTAATGTTTAAAAGATTTTTACTTTATACTATAAAATTGTTTGGATAAATTAATAATGATTCAGCATTATTTGCCATGGATAGTTAAAAAACACTTAATGAATATGCGACAGGCCCTTTCAGTGTGAAGCAGTGTGAAATATGAACTTTTCAAGACTCAGAATGAGGACTGTTCCTTTAATACTTAAGAATGAGGAATACTCCTCACAATGAGGTACTCTTGAGAGGTGTGGTCTGGCTATAAAGCTTCAGCAGTCACATGCTTTCTGTCAATCTCCTTGACTTTATACTTTGTTTTATTATTGAGCTTCTTGGCCATAGTTTTTGACCTTCAGTCTGAAAGGGTTGACCTCAAACGGGAGATGAAGGTTGTAGCCTAAGTGAGAGTGGATACAGAGTTTTCTTTAAGCTTTAACAACAAAAGGTTTTTTTCGTTCTTTCACAGTCACAAGTGCAAAAGATTCACACATCGCGCACTTCATTCAGCTAGTTTTTTTTTCAAGCGGTATAAACAAAAGAACCCCTGTCTTGTGGTGGAATATTAATTTCTACACTTGTACTTCCTAAAGACTTTACTTTCTCTGACCACCACAACTGACAGATTAAGTCAAGAAAGTGACAGTAATAATAATACACCCACTGATGGATAAAAATAAAATAAACTATCTAAAATATAAAAAGTTTCACCATGAAAATTACAAGCATAACTGGAACATTTTTAACAAGAAATCTTAATAGGCAAAATGTTGCATTGTGAAGACAAGGCCAAAAGAACTTAAGCAGTGGAGAGAATTTTAAGTTAAAAACCTGAAAAAATGGAATGTATGTCTGTGAGAGTCAGTAAATGAAAACAAATCAACAAGCAAATTGAAGCACAAAACTGCACAAATTCAGATTTTTTTTCTGTAAAAATATTCATAAAAATCCAAAAGTAGCCTGGAGCTGTTCCTGCAATGTCTGTACCTACACATGGCAATCAAGCTGTGGTGAAGCTAACACACTGAGCCTGGGAACGTTTATACCCAGAGCTGCCTAAGTCCTGACAGTCTTACACCAGGAGGTTAATGAGGATAAATCTGTTCATCTCAGATTTATAATTCCAATCACCAATTAATGGTAGTTCACAGCAACTGGTTCTTCAGTTAGATTCTCAGCTAAAGTGCCGTTTCTGCAGTTTCCATATTCACACTGCATCCTCACTACACTGGCTTTTTCAGTTTTCTACCGCACTCTTAAGACACTGTGAAATGGTAATCTTTAGTCAGGATTAGTTTCATGGTCTTGCACCCATAGAGCAGTAGAATAGGTTCTCTCCACAGTGACAATGAAATGCATTAATTAAGTAATCAAAGAATAAAGGAGAAAAATATTAAACATTGTGTTGTGACTTCCTGGTGCAGAAAGGATACAACTGATAAATAAGGCAAAGGCATAGCAAGGGTGGGGCAAAGGATCAGTTGTCTGAGCTGCAAACAGGGGCACCAATGGTACTATGGAAGAGGTGCTGCCAATTAGTACCTGTACATCAATGGTGCAATCACTTTTGTTGGGTGGTTGGGTGTGAGTGTTGATTGGTCCTTGCGACTGTAAACAGTATAGTTAATCATTTAAACAAATGCTATTGAGACTGTGGCTGCTTAACTGATTTCAAAGACTGCTTGCATGGTGTGTGTGTGTGTGTGTGTGTGTGTGTGTGTGTGTGTGTGTGTGTGTGTGTGTGTGTGTGTGTGTGTGTGTGTGTGTGTATCCCCCTGCCAAACTGACAAACCCTCATTGGCTAACAAACTGCAATAGTTATGCAATTTTTGGCCCTGTAAGTTGCTGCTGGCTTCCAAACTGCCCTATTCTACAAGGCCTGATAATGTCATCTACCATAAGACTACTACCTGCCATACTAGCATTCAACTTAAGCTATGGTGCATGCGATAAGTACTGTGATCTATAGTATGGAAGACTAGATGGGTAGGTGTTCTAATCTCACTACAGGCCACTTGGGGAGTGTGTGTATGTCCATATGGCATGCATATGATCACCTCAGTAACTTACAAAGAAGTAGGGATTTGCAGAATTTTATTTGTAGCAGGTGATGTGGCCCTCAAAATGCCTGACCACAACTTGGACCTGCTGATGTCATCAAGCATATGTCCTAAACCGACAGTACTATCAGACATGAGGTGTGTTGCATGCATCATGTACTGTGATCTGTACTGTGCACCATTACATGGATAAGTGTTCTAATCTATATACAGTCAACTTGCACTATGTGTGTGCTGTGCCATGTCCTGTAAGTAGTAATTGGAAATGATGTTATCCGTGTGTGTGTGTGTGTGTGTGTGTGTGTGTGTGTGTGTGTGTGTGTGTGTGTGTGTGTGTGTAGCTGTTAGAGCAATTTACATCAGCTTATGGAACCATAGGAAGTTTGAACTTCACTAGCATAATGGCCATACAGTCATCACCATCATAGACAACTGTATACCCTTATATACATGATCAGCACATATTGCCCCAGTCCAAGAGGGACACAAACAAAAGCCCTGTGGTGAAATGACAGCTGCCCAGCCAGTCATACAGGTGCCATGTGCTGAGATGCATTGAGATGCTCTGTCCGCCATTAGCCAGGGCTCTGTTGCAAAGGTGGGTTAAAGTCTGTTAGACAAATCTCTCCCACCAGCATGTATTATTAACATCACATACTAGGTTAATGTCTTTACAGTGATTAATCCATGTACTATACCACCTACAGATATGCAGCATTTTCAATCAAGCACAGTCACACATTACCCTTATGCAAGCCAAAGATCACCTCTGAGTAGTCTATATGCCACAGGCTACAATGACACACATTTCAAATGATATCCATTGAACACATGCTAAAGACATAAAGTTCCCTTGTGAAGGACCATACTGTTTTGTGCAAGTGCCAGTAATTGTTGGAAAGGTCCATTACCAAATGTCCATTGCCCTCAGATATTGGCATGCTGACAGAAAAGTACATGAAGGTTATGACTATGTCAAGTGCGGGTGATTGTGCCCTCAGCTATGACACATGATTCTATTATCTCACTGGGGAGACATGGTGATCTCAGGCACATTAGGTGTAAACCTGTGTAGCCAGGCCTGTGTGCTCATTTCTGAGTATGTACATCACATGTTGCGACTGATGTATGCCCTACTTACCAGGTACATATGTATAGGTGTTACTGATGCAAATGATGCTACATATATATTTGCATTGAGTTTATGGCTATTACAATGTCAACATGCATTGTTCATCACTACCCTCTTGTAGGATATTGACATAACTCACAGACCCCAAGAGTGCTTACACATTGCAGGCATCAGCCAACATTGTTAGCCACAGACAGTCAGTATTCGCTTGTATCATTGTTAAATGGATTCCAAGCAGTAGAGGACCATGACAGAGCCTGTTGAACACTGCTGCTTACAGATCAGCTATTAGAGGCAGATGTCCCTATGTTGAGTATGTGTGCAACCAATGGGCCACAAAGTGATCCCTATAATGATAGTACCATGGATGCCTAAGCTGGTGCTTTGTACATGATGCCTGAGTGGGGGAATATAGTCAGATGGCTTGGCTCTGTCCAGGGGGTTGTATGCCCTGATGTCCCCTCACCCAGGTCCTTGGTGACTGCCTCAGAAATGTCCACCATGTTTAACAGTCATGATCCCCCTGTCAGACATCCAAACTGTGTACAGTCAACTGTGTGTAGATCACATATATGTGTGCAGATCAGCTCCATGGTGAACGCCCCTATGGCCCTACAGATATGGATACTCAGACAAAGAGGTCTATAGTTCTGGTGGTCAGTGCATGCACCACCTCTGTGCAAGGGTGTAACATTTGCCATTGTCCATTCAGCTGTGGTTCAGCCAGTAGTTTCAGTGTGATTGCAATGTGTTCCCGATGGTGTTAGTAATCCATGAGACATCTCATGTAGGATGCAGCCTAGGATGTTAGCATGATCAATAGATGCTGTGCATCCTCCATAGAGAGAACATTTACAACCTGCTCTGCAGATATGGAAGTTATAGGACAGGTTGTAGGAATGTCATGTGTCACATGTGGTGGGGACAAGGAAGTAAAGTTGATGCAGAACATGTGGGACTACAGGTTAGCTATGGCTACTGACCCATTCTATGTGACATCATTAAGTATGAGTTCACTGAAAATCTGGGAATGTGCTTTGAGGTTACACATGTAACTACACTGTGCGCTGTGGTCCTGCTTTGTGTGGGTGGCTAATTTTGTCACGTACTGTGTCTACACAACATCACAACACTTTGCAGTTGTTATAGGTGAGGGGGGTTGTGTCACCATTTTGGCAGGGGCCTCACCCCAACTGTCACATAGCAATGTCCACCTCCTATGGTACAGCCTGATAATGGCAATTGTCCACCAGGCAGGTCTGCTGTGCCATGAGCAGCATGTGCTCCATCTTTCAGGTACAGCCAAGTTCATGAAGTTGTAATGCTACGAGTGTACAGATCTGCATAGATGCCATCCCATCATAGGGGAGAAGTGCAGTCAAGCTATGTAAACCACCCCACAGGAGGTAATACTTGGCTTTGTTGAAATATATGTCTGTATTGTCTGGAAGGGAGGGTTACTGCTGGTAGTTTTAATGACACTGATCTGTGGTCAGATCCCACCAGGGAGGACCTTGCATGGGGGGGGGCTGCAGTGGTCACCCATAATGGTAAACACATGTTGCAATAAATTGGTTCTATTGGGGGTTGTCATGGCACTGCTCCAGGACAATGTAGTTAAGGACAGAGACTAACCTTTGAGCAAATTAGCTGCAGCATGACTAAGCAACACAACTGTTGCTCACTTAATGCCACCCCACAACATAGGGTCATAGGTTCATAGGTAGGTACTAGGCTATTGGCCCTAGGGCCTATATAAGCCTAGCCAAAAAGGTACCATGGCTTTCGCCACCCAAGAAAATGATTTTCCTGTGCCTCTGTTGAGCAGAGCCACAGAAGTGATCCCCAGGGTAAATTTCCTATTTCCCATCCAATCATCAAGATTGTTCTTGAAGAGTGTTAATGAGGAGCTCTGTTTGATATAGATAGGTAGTTTGTTCCAGAGTATGGGAAGTCTCTGGGATAGGAATCTATCCCTCCAGAATGTTCTGTTTATTGTGGTGACAAGGTTTAGGTCCCTAGAGCATGTAGCTTGGAGGGACTGGGATTTCTTTAAATGGAGCATGTCCAACAGCTCTGGGTATGACATAGCTTTGTATGTTAGGCAGAGATCGCCTCTGAGTAGGCGATATGCAATGGAGTAAAGCTGGAGTTTTTTGAGATGGTCTGTGTAGGGCATCTGTTTGAGGCCAGTAATCCTCTTTGTGAGGTATTTCTGCAGCCTTTCCAGTTGTTGTAGATGTCTTGTGAGGTACATACCAAAAGGGGCACTGTATTCTATAATGGGTCTAATGAATGACGAGTAGAGGGGAACAATGACCTTTATTTTCCTGGATGAGAAACCATTTGTGATGAGGTGTGCCATGTAGAAATATTTCCTGACTACCGTGGCAATGTGATTATCAAAGGCAAGACTATTGTCCACCTCTGTCCCAAGGTCTCTTATCACACTTTCAGTGTTAAGTACACTACACTACACTATGTGGTAGTTCATGGATACAGAGTTTTTACCAAAAGGGATAACAATGCACTTTTGGTATTGAGCTTGAGGCCATGGCTTTGACACCAGGCATCTGTCACAGTGAGGCCCTTTTGTAGGATGTCCACATTGTTAGGAGTTTTGATTATAGCTTCTAGTTTGTAGTCATCTGCAAACGTCATTAGCCAAAGACCTTCTGTGTTAGCCTGTACTTCAGAGAAGTAGATACCAAACAAGAGAGGACCCAGGACTGAACCATGAGGTACTCCACTTGTCACTGGTCTGAAGTCAGATTTGGAGTCTGCTACTTTCACAGTGTGGGTTCAGTCAGTAAGCCAGTTGGCAACCCATCTTATTACATAGGGATTTATACCTAGTTTAGTGAGTTTATCTAAAACTCCAGAGTGGGGGATGGTGCCGAAAGCCTTGGTGAGATCTAGATAGGCTGTGTGAGCCACTTACCTTCATCTACGGCTTTGGTGACCACTTCAAAGAAGTCTATCAGGTTTAGGAGACATGATCTGCCTTTCACAAACCCGAACTGGGTGGGGTCCAGAGTTTGGAGATTACCAATGTCATTGTTTATAAGTTCCATTATGATACATTCCATAGCCTTGCTGACCAGGCTCATCAGGCTAATGAGGCACTAGTTCCCAGGGTCCTTGGTGGCTCCCCCTTTGTGGAGTGGGATAAGCATCACTGTGCACCATTTGGTGGGCACAAAGCCTGAGGTGAGGCTATGATTGAACATGGTACTTAGGTGGGGTGCCAGTTCATTCTGTAGTTCATGTAGAATGCAGCCTGGGATGTTGTCAGGTCCCATGGATGCTGTGTTCTTGGCTTCGGAGAGTGTGTTTTTTATCTGTGCAGCCAAGATTACAGGAATTTTGCATTCTTATGGTATAGAGATGGGCCCTTTAGGGGGTGAGAGAGGGGTAAAGTTAGCACTGAATCTATCTGCCAGGATGGTGGCAATATCAGTTGGTTCTGTATATTTAGTGCCATTGTGCTGTAAATTAGAGCAGATCTGAGTGTTGCCATTGAGATTCTTGACATAGCTATAGAATGTTCTGTAGTTGTCTTTAGAATCAGTGGCAATTTTGTTTTTGTAACTAGTTTGGAGGATTTTATGAGGGATCTCAGCTTCTTACTAAGTTGACCAGGGAGTTCCTCCAATCATGGGGTTTTACTCTTTTTTGCAACAGTTTCTTTCTTCTGTTGTAGAGTTTGTTTATGGCAGGGGACAACCAGATTGGCTTCCTTTTTTTGGAGGATAGCATCTTGGTTCCGTTAGGGATTGCATGATCCATGCACTCATGTAAGTGCTTATAAAGTGCATTTGTGTAGGATTCAGTAGTCGTACCTTTGTTGTCTGCATGGGTCTTGTGAAGTTTGCCACTTCTGTTTTAAGAAGCGTAAAGTTGGCTTTGGAGAAATTTTTTACGGTGATTTTACTAAGGGGTGGGGTGGGGCGGGATGTGGATGTCCAGGATGATTAGCTTGTGGTCAGATCTGATCAACGAGGAATTGACCTTAGGTGTGGAACACTGGTTGCCCATGTTGGTAATGACCAGGTCTAGGATATTGCTGCCCCTGGTGAGGGTGTAGATAAGTTGATCCAAGGCGTTGGAATTTATGAATTCTAGAAAACGTTGAGCAAAAGAGTTGATACATGAGTAGTTTTCCCATTTAATGGCAGGGTAGCTTAAATCACCCATTATTAGGGTGTTAGGTTGTACCCTAATATTTTCCAGTGAATCAAGAAATGAGTACTGGGAATCCTGGGGCATGGTGGGGATCTGTAGCAAGCTACAATTTGGATTGTGGTCTTCCGCAGAGTTAGTTACACTTGGATAATCTCAGATGCATTATGCTGAGCAACTAGCCTGGAGGTGTGGATATCCTTAATGAATATGGACATGCCTCTGCATTTAGTGTTTCGGTCCAGGTTAGGTGGCCGAAAGGTGTGGTATAAATTATAGCCTGGTAATGCAGGGGTGCTCTCTGGAGCCTTGAACCAGGTCTCTGTCACTGCACAGATGTCAATGTTCTCCATTTTAAGGAGTGCCTCGAGTGAGTACATGGTGTAATGATATATCTTGATAGACACATGTACATATAAATATGCACAATGGGTGTCTGGATACATAGAGCTGCTCCTATAGCTGGCTATGACTTAAGTATGTGCCTTTCCAGTACTGAATGGTACCTGCATTGTCTCCAGGAAATCACAGTGTTTCACAAAATCTGGATGTGTACCTATCTTTAATGAGTATGTATATGCCACCTGCACTACCTTGAACACTGTCATTTTCAGGTGTGAAGATGTCGATGGGCATGTAGTCTGGTATGGCTGTGGTGCTGTCCACAGCCTTGAACCAGATGTACGTGACTGCACACATGTCTGCCTAATCCAGAGTGGGGATACATTCCACAGAGTGGGGTTAAATGTTGCCATACCCATCTTGTAGCAGCATAACCATGATGTTGTATAAAGATGGTGTTCTCATTGCCAACTTTTCCCTGAACAGTGCATGTAAGATGTATTGTCAGGGTGTCAGTATCCTTGGCCATTACTCCTCATCTCAGGGGTGAGAGATGAACATTACTGGTGAAGCACTGATGTCTGTTGAGCAAGGCATCCCAGGCAGACGTGGTAGATCTCCTGACAATGACACTAGATGCTAAGGCAATTATTGACTTCCATCAATGTACATGTGTATAGTGCCATCATCCCAGGTGAGTGTCAACTGCAGCTGAAAGGTATGTGTATACCTGTGAGAGATATAGAGTGGCTAAGCACATTTTGTGTCTGCATAAAGGCCAGTAATGTATGTCCCTAGTCATAGACACCTGCAGGAACTAGGATGTCAACATTATGTTCATTGATAATCCCTTGATTTGTGGCAATGTGTAATAAGGTCTATTGTTTCAAGCCACAGACAGCTATCTGTGACCTGTCCCATATGTAGCCACTTGACACAGACAACAATGTGTCTCACAGTGTAATCACCTCTGACTAAGAGGTCTAATTTTGTGTTTTGCCTCGGTTGTTTGACCGGTGAGAGAATGATGTATGCAGTATTATGTGTACTGTCCACTCCAGAGGCAGGATGTTCTGAGGTGTCCGTTTGGTAATGTGTCTGGTAAGGAGCTGCACACAAGCATATGTGTGTGATGTGAGTGTAATTGGTGCAGGATGTGAGCTGTGCATGTTGGCATAATGATCATTGCCATATGTAATGTCTGCTGTTGGAGACACCATGGCAGCAAGGTTTGAAATGTAGTCACATCTGTCATACATTGTGTTTGTGGTGTCATAAGAGTAGAGGGATAGGGATACTCCCAAAACCTCAGCAGCAGGTCCTGTAAAGGTAGGGTCATGCTGCCACACCTTTGTGATTGACAGTCTGATATACAGTGTTTGTAGGCACACCTTGCAGTGAAGATGTGGATGTCCATGCATGCATAGTGGACTTGTTCAGCTTTGCTGATATCATGTTGACCTCGCAAGCGTATGATGCCTGTCAAGAAACTAGACAGCACACTGGCTGTTGTGTGGTATGATGTGGGAACACAGACATGTGTGTCAGTTATATAAATGTACAGTATGACATGCCTAGGACATGTGGCAGGTGTACACACATTGGCCAAAGGTGGCCAGTCCGTAGCCATGTCATGCAGATATGCACCAGTGATGTGTTGAAGGGCAGGATGCATGAAGTGCTGTGAAAGTGTCAACTACAATGCCTCACTGGTAGTGTGCTGATTGTTACAGTAAGACTGGACATCTATGTCAATGGACATTGTACATTATATTGTGGCACTACAGCAGTGCTACTAATCCCCCTCTTGTCAGTTCTCTACTGACACACCATCAACCCTGGAACAGACGGCATAACACATGCAAAAGCCAACTGATTGCTCAAGCTGATAATCAAGGCATCTACTTGGAAAAGGGTATGTGAAGCCTACAGAGCTTTTCATGATGTGGGACAGCTATGTGGATGAACAAACTGAGTGTGTCCTGCTTGTCATCATGGGCTTCATAGTACCATTTTGCGGGTAGTGACAGAAAACATATCAGGGCATGGTATCCTATGTGAGGGTGGTGTCTGGGAGACCAGCAATTGTAGTTCCCAGGCACCGACAAGTATGTGGACTCCCCTGCTTTCCACAGTCTTCACAAGGTTGTTGTATCCTTCCAGCATACACTGCTTGGGTAATGTCCAATTGCAGAATACTTGTGTGAACCCCCCCCCCACCTTACCTTCAAAGGGTATACATATTACAGTTCCCTAACATGTTTTTCTGCACTCTGTACACACACCTTGGATGACTGTCTTCTTGGAACATGCTGGAAGCAGCTTCAGTACTTAGTTGCACAAAGGACAACTAGCATGTAGTGCCAAGCAGTGTCCCCAGATCTCTGACTCATGTGACATGAAATGCCATGAAAGGAGTTAGCATGGATGCAAGCAGTAACAGTGTCATACACTTAGTGACACTGGACCACACACTGTCTGTTATGCTCAAGGCCAAATCATGCCTACCAACTCTAACTGGTGGACCCCATTGAGTGTTACACTATGCAATGGATGACAGGACTATTACTCACTCTACCTACCATGGCCTGACAAGGTGTTTGACAATATTAAGCCAGCAGGCCTTGCTGGAAACTGTGTAAGTTATCTACTAAGTGTTATGTCCGTTGGTGGGTAGGAAAATGTCTGACCATCATAATCTGGGAAGATAGCACTGGGAGACCCAAGCTGCAATGACACCAGTCACCAGTAGATTTCCCCAGACATCATTGATGGTGTACTTCTTCTAGCTATTCCATCTCTGCAGTCACAGCCAATGTCAGTGCCCTCTAACTGCCTACATTAGCAGGTGATTGAATATCAGGAGCTGTCACTGAATCCCACAAAGAACCAACAGTTAACCACAATGGCCTGTGACACACATTCAGTTGTAGTCTGAGCCACTGACAAATACTAAATGCCAATGACTGCACAATACTATCCTTGGGAAAGTCATACACCCATGGGAAATATAGTAGTCCCCACACACCACACACAGTTGAGGCATTAATCATGGATGTATGGACACAGGGAGAAATGTAGCCTTTGACTTTCAGTGGTCGGTGAGATGTGTGATACATTCAGTGTTGCATATCATAAACAGACCGGTCTGTGATGTAACTGCCAGACTGTCATTGCCATACTGAAGGTGGCACTCATCACACCTATCATTGTGTACAATGGCAGCCTTGCTATGTCACTGCACAGGCATATCCTACAACTGTAGCAGCCACACAGGTTCCATGGTACTGCAATGCACATTGCAGATAATATGTCCAATGGAGTCCGTGTTATGACCATACATGTGTAGTCTTTGTAGGAGATGTGTATGGCTGTCATACAGGGAGGTGTCAGATCCCACTGTGTACCTCCCACATATCCATGACAGGACTAACACATGTCTTGCATGACCTACACACCCACACCATCACTGTGGTATAACTACTACATGTGAAACACACATCTGCTGTGACACACATCAAGTTCAGTTTACTCCGTGGGATGCAGAACACAACGATCATAGCTTGTTATCAGATAAATGTCTGTACTGGACACAGGAAATATGAAGAAGGGTCATCAACAGCACCATAGCTTGTAGATGTGATAGCTCCCAACACCCTGGTGACACTTATCAAGGGCATCAGACCTTTTCACAGATATGGAATTAATGAGTACACTGCATGAGGCCATTGTCCTTGTTAGCTTGTTACACACATGTGGACTAATGGAGCCATGCACCTATAGTGCTGTAATTGCTGAGGACATATTGCTTCTGTAGAGTCAGTCTATCCTGTCCTGTGATGTCTATGGCTGTCTTGATGCTGTGTGTCCATAGGTGTTCCCAACAAAATCCTGAAACAGAAACATAAACAGGTCCATGACACGCCTTTCATTGTGTAAGTATGCAGCCATTGCAACATCATACAACATAAGGTACACAAAATGATGTGGCTTACTCATTACAAATGCCAGCGTACAGTATCTGCCAGTAACCACTACAAGTGACATGGCTAAACAATGCATTACACAAGTACGTGTTAATTTATATAGTCACCCTGTGCATCAGACACATGCCTTCATTTCCCTGCATCGATGATGAAATGACAGGGATGTGGCACAGGTATCTTCATTTGCACAGGGTGTTGTGTGGGGGTGCAGGAGGCCTAGGCTGACCTAAAAGGTTGACAGCATGTATGTGAGTCAGGAAGGGAAGCAGGCAAGGTGGACTATGGAATTGTGCTGTATGTGTCTGTAGGTGTCTGTAGGTGACCTGCATTTGACAGTGGTGTGTGAGTGTGTGGGTATACACAGTCAAGCTCAGTGCTAGCCCTACATGTGTGTATGTTGAACAGAAACTCGATAATGGCACAGTGGAAACAATCACAAACAAAGCCCAGTAGTAAAATAACAATTATTTAATGAAGAGTTTTTCGTTATAGTAGGTACAATAACTTCATCAGATAACATTTAAGTATTTCATCCACATTTAAATAAAGTATTTTAAAAATCATATGACATCATTAAGCCATCCAGTAAAGTGCACTTGAAAAAATCCACAGAACCAAATTGAAAATTAAAGGGGTACTAGTCTAAAAGCACCTCTGTCATGTACTACAAAGTACTTAAACTATTTTAAAGAGAAAATGATAGCATTTAAGAACTATCAAGCCATATTCATAACTTTGATGTTGGCAATAGCTGTTTAAATTGTTTACAATTACAAGTGTTAAAAGTAGTTTTGATATCACTTTTAAATAGTTTAAGTACTTTGTAGTACATGACAGAGGTGCTTTTAGACTAGTACCCCTTTAATTTTCAGTTTGGTTCTGTGGATTTTTTTCAAGTGCACTTTACTGGTTGGCTTAATGATGTCACATGATTTTTAAAATACTTTATTTAAATGTGGATGAAATACTTAAATGTTATCTGATGAAGTTATTGTACCTACTATAATGAAAAGCGCTTCATTAAATAATTGTTATTTTACTACTGGGCTTTGTTCGTGGTTGCACCCACGGTGCCATTATCGAGTTTCTGATTTGTTTTTCACTTTTTAACTTTGATCGAGTGTTTAGTTTGTGTTATGGCATCTGGTGGTCCTAACAGCCCAAACAGCCCACGTTTGTTTAGTCAACCTCATTCTCAGTCTGAATTGTTGAATTTAATGGCTTTGATTAATGTTCTTACACAGCGAGTGGATTTGCTGGGGCTACCCGATTGGACTCTTTTGATTCACCAACAACCCATGGTGGTTCTACCACTGTGAATAACAATGGGCTTACTTCCAATACTTCTACTTCTGTACCGGAAACTTCAAATTCCCCTTCTACCAGTAACTGCAGCATTCACAGCAGTCTCAATACGAACAGTAACTGTTCCATTCTTTGGGCCAGCGTTCGCATTGCACCCAGGCTAGAGTTGAAGCAGTAAACCTGTATGGATATGATAAAGACAGACAGAGTGCAACAGGGGCTTATTGGCGCTCTGTGTTTATCTGAATGGATTCACAACTCTATGAATTTTCAAACGGGATTTACTTCAACACAGGGGCGACCGGCTGATAACACTCAGGTTAGTTCAACCTCTCTAGCTGACAAACTGAAACTTTTCGATCACAAATTGCTGAAATTGAAAAAGTTACAGTTGGAAGTGGCATATTTTAATGAATGTTTACAACAACGCATGGTCCCTAAGGGCTTGCGTTCATACCAATATCCCACTGGTTTAGTTCCTAACTCTGAATTTCATTTAGAACTAATGAAGTTATTTGACCAACAAGGTTTCGAATTAATGAATGTGATGGTTAAACACTACTCGTGTTTTGTTGAAGCCTTAACAGGGGAAGTGTCAGCGTTGGATAAGGAGATCACTAAGGACTGTGAATTTGTGAGATACAAATATGACTATGCCAGGATTTTTCCTAGCATAGACCAACTCATTGAACGGCTTAAAAACAACAAGTTTAAAAAATTAAAACATGATAGGGCAGCATATGATGACGGCACAGCTTATCCTCATCAGTCATTATCACAGGTCTGGTTGCCAAATGGACAAAGGGCCGAGTCCCACAATGATTTCAGCAATGACAGTGCTAGTAGTGATCCTATCGATGAAACCTCTGTTGGTACTGAAATGCCAAGGCATAGTGAACACATCCGTAACTTGAACAACAATATTAACATTCCTTTAAACTCAGACAATTACAAGAAACAAAATTTTCATTATGGCAACCAAATGGGGAATGGTTCGAAACAGAAAAAGTTCCAGAAATCGAGGAACAGACAGCGCAACAAGCGCAAATATTAGATGTTGATCCTAACAGATCTTTGAATGTAATAACTAACTCAACTGGTGACTTTAATGTTTTTAACTATTCACCCATTGAGGTTGATCCAGTACTAGTTGACTTGTTATCTAAGGGCAATACTTTTGTTCCTAGTAAGCACGTCAATCTGGCTAGGACCATCATTGATTTGAAATGTTTTGTTAGAAAACTTAATTTAACTGTGTTATTAGGTAACTTACAGGAGAGCGATAAAAAGTTCAGAATTCCCAGTGTTTACAACCCTCCACTTCATCCAGTATTGAACATGTTTGAAAGTATTTGTGAGTTAGACTTAAAGCATATGCCACACTTTAATAACAGGTATAACTTCAATAACAAAAGCAGAAATGTCACTTATGATGAGACACAAGCTCTCCAAGAATTGAGGTCATTGAATGTCAGGGTGATTAAGCCTGACAAGGGTGGAGGGCTAGTTATATTCGATCAGGTTGATTACAATAATAGAATGAACTTACTGCTAGAAAGTGATGCTTATGCTAGAGTTTCCCTTAATGAGCTTAACATAGTTCAGAACCACATTAAAGGTTACTTTAATGACCTCTTCATTGAAGCAAAAATCGACATTGACACTTGCAATTACATAGTAGTTTTTTTTCCAAAGATCCCAGTTATGTTTGGTATACCCAAGGTGCACAAAAATGTTCACAATCTACCTATGAGGCCTCTTATTGACAGCAGAGGGTCAATTACTTACCCTAGTGCTAATGTTATTGACCACATATTACAAAAATATCTTAAATCTGAGCCTCAAGTGTGTAAAGATTCCTGGACATTTTTGGATAACATGAACAAGTTAGAATTTAGTGTAGATAACTTTCCAACAATTGATATCAGGGATCTTTACACTTCTATTCCGCATGAAGTGGGTATTGAATGGGTTAGCATATATTGAAATCTAAGGGTGTGCCCGAACAAGAAATTCGAGTGGTAGAAGAACTTCTTGACATCGTTCTTACCAATAATTATTTCATGTTCGACCAAAAATTTTATTTACAAAAGACGGGTGTGGCTATGGGTTCGCCATGTGGGGCCAGTTTTGCTAATTTAGTAATGGCCTATTGGGAGAGAGAGTCTATTTATAAGAGCTCACCATACATGGTGAACACCGTGTACTACACCCGATTCTTGGATGACATCTTTATA
Organism: Protopterus annectens; assembly: GCF_019279795.1. Taxonomy (NCBI): domain Eukaryota; kingdom Metazoa; phylum Chordata; order Ceratodontiformes; family Protopteridae; genus Protopterus; species Protopterus annectens. The sequence continues at coordinate 1,398,969,016 of NC_056731.1, forward strand.
GCCTTTCGAGGTGATTATACACATGCAAAGGCATTTGTTGTTTACTTAAATAGTACAATGGAGTTTTTTTGAGTTTACTTTCAACTACAATTGGTCGATAGACTATTTGGATGTTAAGTTAACTAAAGATGTCATTAATTCTAGGTTGGTTTCTAATATTTTCAGGAAAAAGACATACTGTAATTCTTTTTTACATTTCTCAAGTGATCATCCTTTCTCACAGAAGCGCTCTGTTGTCAAGGGTCAACTAATAAGCGCAGCTAGAATGGTATCACTGGATTCTGATTTTATAGCAGAATGTGCATGTTTAAGCAGTATGTTTATGAAACGAGGCTACCCAGTTGAGTTAATTAATGCTTTAGTTGAAGAGGTTCGATATAAAAGAGAAAATGAAGTGATTTCTCCTATCTTGCACAAAGGTGATCAGTGCTTAGCGATACAAGCTGCATCTAATTATACAGCTAATACACTGTCTGGACATAATTCAACACTGCTCGAACTGAGTATTTCATTCAACTACAAGAGTATTTTTATAACTACTTTCAACTTAGATAGTCCTTTAGTTTCTCATATTATTTTTAAAAATTGGGAACTAATAATGATAATTTTTTGGTAGAAAAACTGGGCACTTCACCAAATATAGTGTTTAGAAGAGGCAGCAACCTCAAAAATTTGTTGGAAAGCAATCACCATAGACATGCGGATAGGAAGGCTAGTATGTTACCTTGTGGTATGTGTAGATTTTGTAGGTTGATTGAGACAGGAAGGATGTTCATGGTGAATAATAAGTATTACCTTAATTTTAAATTAACATGCAATTCAAGATTTGTAGTGTATTTGGCTAAGTGCAAATCCTGTACAGCTTTCTACGTAGGTAAAACCGAACATAGATTGTGTGACAGAAATTATGTGCACATGTATGCTATCGATAGGAAAAACATAGATAATGCCCTGTCTAGACATTCTCAAATGTCTGGAGGGCATACATTTTATTTTAAAGCAATTGATCAAGTACAAATAGATGCAAGAGGAGCTCCAGTTTCGCTACAACATGAAGAGTTACAGAGTCATATTGGCAGTTAGTATTAAATGCCTTTCATAACCCTGGATTAAATGAAGCATGTAACATCTTGTGCCTGTTAAAGCTTAAAAGTTTGAACAGGTAAAATTATATTTAAAATTTATAAAAAATACAAATACCTAAAAAGAGTTAAAATGATAGCGTTTAAGAACTATCAAGCCATATTCACAACTTTGATGTTGAGCAATACAAGTGTTAAAAGTAGTTTTGATATCACTTTTAAATAGTTTAAGTACTTTGTAGTACATGACAGAGGTGCTTTTAGACTAGTACCCCTTTAATTTTCAGTTTGGTTCTGTGGATTTTTTTCAAGTGCACTTTACTGGTTGACTTAATAATGTCATATGATTTTTAAAATACATTATTTAAATGTGGATGACATACTTAAATGTTATCTGATGAAGTTATTGTACCTACTATAATGAAAAGTGCTTCATTAAATAATTGTTATTTTACTACTGGGCCTTGTTTGTGGTTGTTCCCACTGTGCCATTATTGAGTTTCTGATTTGTTTTTCACTCTTTAACTTTGTTAGAGTGTATGTTGAACAGCTTTGAACTGTGCATGGTGGAGATGACAGCTCACAGTCTCTGGTCCTGAACACATGAACTGGCTCTGCCAGAAGTTGCACTGGCACCTCCATGCCCAAGGTTAGAAGCGGTGCTAGTACCTGATGGTGACTGCTGTCTGCTGGGCCATGTCCTCCATGGGAATACCCAGGACCATGAGCCCATGGCCTGCCACATCTTGCTGTAGACAGCACACTCCCCTCTGTAGTGCTGGATGACTGCCACTATGGGAACCTGATTGTGCACAGCCATATGGATTCTCAGCAGATAGGGTTGCTGACCTACACCCATAAGGCCAACACTCAATTTCAACCACACATTCCAGCACAGACACTGTGCATTTACAAGACAGACACTGTCTTGGCCCACCTTCTGTCCACTGCCTCAGTGAACCAATCCAGGGTGTCACCAATGCAGTGGAGGCAGTCATGCATGTCAGACTGTGCTGCATCCATAACCCTGGGCATACAGCTGGAATTCCTTTCAGAATGTGCATGTGCCTCCATGATGGCCCAAAACATACACTGAGTGAACTGTTATGTGATGCCTGCAACAGGTGGTGGAAGGACAGCATGCCTCCTATGTGCAACCCTATCAATCCACTTGTGTGGATTCTCACCAGCTGTCTGGCTATGGCCAGTGTTTACACTCACTGGAGCCATAATTCCCACACTTTCCTGTTCAATATCCCCACCCCCTGACTGTCCAATATCTGTGGCCTCTGGGGACTGGTTATGTGTAGACATACTAACTGTGTGTGATGACAATGAGGCAGAAGAGTGATGTCAACCTCTGGAACATATTCAGCCCCTGATATCCCCACCTGTATCTCACTGTGGCCACCATCATCATCAGAGTCTGAAGAGACACTGACATCAAGTTGTGTAGGGGACAGAGACCAACCGCCCTGGTCACCTGTGATAAGACAGAAAAAAGTAGTGCATTAATACCTACACTATTATGCTCTGCAGTACTATGTTCCATTAAATGTACAGCTCTATACAATGTTGGCACTATTACAGACCTGATGAAACCCCAATCTCATATAGTAGGACAAGATTATTTTCCCCACAAACAGCTGGAGATACTTGTAAATAAAAGCTCTGTACACAGCAATCTCATCAGCAAAAATGGGGTACACTTTTGACATTTGTGAAGACTCTCCACAGTTGACACATATGGAAATCTGCAATGTCCTAACAATGCTGTTACATCTATCAGTGTGGTGAAACCTACAAGGCATACATATGATTGCAACATGTGTACAGTCATAAAAGACCTGTGCATTTGGCAATCATGCTGGCAGTACAGCACTGCAGGCCTGGGATGACACTTTAGGGATTGCATTGCTGTAAACCTACATGTATAACAAAACAGTGTTGTGCTTACCAGGAGCAGGACCATGGCCTTTTCTGATACCCGATGAACCTGTGTAAAGTAGAGGGAGAAGTAATGGCAGTACCACCAGCTGTTGCACCACAACAAGGTAATACATCCATATATTTCACATTTACAATAACTACTATGCTAATTATTATATTGGTCAACATCTGTGCAGGAGAGTCAAACTGCTGTTACACCACCACCACCCCCCCCCCACAAAGAACACAGACCTGACACCCATGTAAGAGTATGTACACCATGACACACTGAATGCAACAGTATTGCAATGGTGATCAAACTAAGCTTACCTGCACGCTCCTCTGCAATGGAAACTGTGGCACCCACATCCACAATGTACAGTGTGATGGATGGCTGGGAGCTGTCACATGTGCCTAGGTTTTCCAGGAATTCCTCAGTGGCTATGAGAGGTTGCTCCACTCCAGGCCCTCCACTGGTGATGCCATAATCCCTGGCTACATTTGCTGCTCTTCTGCATGCAGCAGTGATCGTGTCTGTTGCACGGTGTTGAACCTGCTCATATGTCCTGCTCTGATTACCTGTAGCATTCACATCACAGACAAAGTCAGCCCACAATGTTGCCTGCTGTTCCCTGTTTTGCCTTCCCCTGAACAGGAGGAGTTCATGATGTTGCCGGAGGCCTTCAAGTATAATCTCATTCTCCACATCCATGAAAGGTGCACAGCATCATGGATACATGTGTCCTGAAAGACAACAGAATGAGAACACGTCAGGATCACATATGTAGAAGTACACTATGTAGAGATACCGCAAGAACATAATGGCTGCCAATATCCACTGCTTGCTCAGACATGTCATAATCCACAGTGTGCAAACATACTAAGTGTGGACACTACTAAAATACTAGTGATAGTCAGCCATTCCTGTGTGTGCTATGACAGATACTGCTGTATGATCATACAGTCAACAATGGAGTCTATTGTAGTGTGTTCCCTAGGGGCAATCCCCCAGATAATATGTCAAAACAACAGTGCCAACCAAATTGCAGTGTGCTATTACAACAAGCATACAGGGACAGTCCCAAAAGACCAATGAGCCACATTGACAAAAAGCATTCCACCCTTGATGTATATCCTCTCACAGCCACTGAGGAATTCCTGGAAAACCTAGGCACATGTGACAGCTCCCAGCCATCCATCACACTGTACATTGTGGATATGGGTGCCACAGTTTCCATTGCAGAGGAGCATGCAGGTAAGCTTAGTTTGATCACCATTGCAATACTGTAGCATTCAGTGTGTCATGGTGTACATACTCTTACGTGGGTGTCAGGTCTGTGTTCTTTGTGGGGGGGGTGTAACAGCAGTTTGACTCTCCTGCTCAGATGTTGACCAATATAATAATTAGCATAGTAGTTATTGTAAATGTGAAATATATGGATGTATTACCTTGTTGTGGTGCAACAGCTGGTGGTACTGCCATTACTTCTCCCTCTACTTTACACAGGTCCATCAGGTATCAGACAAGGCCATGGTCCTGCTCCTGGTAAGCACAACATTGTTTTGTTATACATGTAGGTGTAATGAATCAGTATATCAATGACATGTCATTATCATGGTTCTAGGACAGGCTTAATGCTGTAACCCCTATCCCCTGTAAGTATATTCACACATGTGCATCCTGGTGAAAACAAAAAGGTTACATACCTGCTGTAGTACAAAACTCCTCTGCTGATATGTGGTGATATTAAGGTTTTTACAAAAGCGTGTTCTGTGTGCAGAAAGTCTCATACAGAATGGTTCCCCATAGCTAGCATGTTTGCCTTTTAACATGCTTCTGATTAGCAGGTGATTGCCTCTTAAGCAATCTGTGGTTCCAAAATGCTAATTGCAAGCAACAAGGCTGACTTGCAGTATCATCAGCCAATGACATGCAACCACTGTACAAGATATAAGGCCACCATGTAGATTACAAACCCTTTCTGATATGTTGTGCTGGACATTACTGGAGTGAGGAGACTATGTCATCGCAGATGGTAGGTCTGTAGATGCTACTGTTACATAGAGATGTGTGTGGTACAGGCTGCAGCAGCTGCTGCAGGTAATAGGCATACACAGAGACTGTGAACACTTGGAGGACAAAATGCTGTAGGAGTAACTGTGGTAGCTGTGGCAGCCTTGTAGTAGAGGCAGAGCCAGATTGAGGGTAGCCATTCCACTCCAGTTAAGACCTGTGTTTAAGGTAAGTATCTTAGGCAACAGTATCATTAACAGAGTACTAGGCTACATGATTGTTGTGTCCTTGAGCAACATAAGGGATAAATATAACAGTATGTCCACCATTTGAGCAACTGTCAGGCCATGTGTTACAGTCTATTACTCATTTGGAACATGTATGCTGGCAGTCCTTGTTACATGCAGGGGCTTCATATGTGTACGTCAGTTGTACAGCTGTGCTAATCTGCACTGTGAGTTAGAAAGGATTGTGCGCTGCACTCTGAGAATTGTGGGCCTCATTTGCAACCTGAGTTAAACTCCTCTGTCAATGCATATTGTTGCATGATGTGACCCTTTATGCACTTATAATTTTTCTAGGGTCTATATTATATAAGCTAATGCACTGAATTGCAAATGCTATATAATCGACCCGCAATCCCTGAAAACCCAAAATGTCTAACACACAGATCAGCCATTTTTTTCCCAGGGAAAAAATCGCTGATCCGTTAAAAAAAAAAAAATCAAAACACAAAATAAAGTGGCGGGCTTCGCCTCTCACACCTCCTTACTTAAATATACCAACTCCGAGATTGCACCACAATGGAGGAAATGGCAAAGTCCCTGAAAATGGCCCAGTGATTTTTTTTCTCCTAGCAAAAAAATTGTTGTTCTGTGCTTTCGTATTTTGGCATTTCGCGTAATGACGTTCAACTAAACAGCGTTCGCAGTTCATTGCGTTCACTAAACTAATAGGGACCCTTTTGCTGTAGGGGTATGTAAAGTGTATTTTCATGTGCAGTCCTGTGACTTCCATCAGTGACAAGCAGACATTTCATTTGTAATGTACTGTGTGGATAAAGAGTGCATGACTCTGATTAATTGGTGGCTTCACAATAATGTTATTTAAATGCTGCGCACCACTGGATTTGAACCCAGGACTGTGTGTGGCAAAATATACTGCTTGTAAGGCATTTAAAAAAACTGAATTACTGAGTTACTGTTACAGTATGTGTATTTGCAAGATATAGGTATACACATATAGGCTGTGACATACTTTTTACAGCCATCATTATGTGTATGGCTTTATATGGATGTATTTCTGCACCAAGGTCCCTGTTGTACATGTATTTTGCTAGTTCTTCCTTAGCAGGTGTACTTGTAAATGTTGATGATAAAAGAGGACATTTGCCTGCTATTAGAGATGTCATTTACATCCATTCTTGTGTGTTTGGCATTCTCATAGTGTACTTTTGCACCAGGCTGCAAGGTGCAATCTCACTTTTTCTATTACTCTTTAAGCAAGTTTGCACAACACAGGGTAAAGCACAGCTCCACTGAAACACTCTTAATGACTGTAACCTTCAATTACTACATTTTGCTGACACTACCTGCTTTAATTAACAGCTGTTTGGCATGGCAGGTTAATGCAGCACCCTACAGGTGTGATGGTCAATGGTTCGAAGTAGGGGACAGGTGTTTATTTTGTACATGTTTATTATTTAAAACACATATATCAGTATAGCTCCATTTAGCTGAGCTTAGTGAAGTTTTGCGATTGCAATGAGGTCAATTGCTCAGCTTCTCTCTAAAAAAATATAAAGGAAAGAAAAGAAAAGTGGGGAGATAGGAAAGTGGTGAAATGGAGTACAAGCAGGTGGAAAAACATAATAAAAGGCAGGTAGGTTTGTGCAGGAAGGGTGTAGGAAAGAACCATAGCTATCCATTTCTTGTACATCAACAACTGTGCACTTTGATAGAATTTGTAGATAACTTTGGACCCCCAGAGAGAGGGGTGCAGACAACATAATTATGTTGTTAAGCCAATTGGACCAAATTACATGTGTCCAGTGGACACGTGCGAAATGGAGAGCTATGTATGGGACATTTTTTTTGGGAGGGATAGGTACCCATTTTTTTTTGTTTAAGGTGAGAGTGGAATGCTGGGGAGGAACATAGGTATGTGTGAGGGAGTTAAGGTGGGTAGGTGAGAAACCTTTTGCAGACAGACAAGACAGACAAGACAACAGACAGGGGTGGTGTGTGACACAAGAGAGGGGTAAACACCTTAGATAGGGAGGATGTTTTGGAATCTCAGTCCCATGTCCCTCCACAAGTTAGGAGCGTGACTCACATCTCCACCCATGGGACTGTCGACACTGCTCTGTCATTGCCCCAATGGTGGCAGTGGTGGAGGCTAGGGTTCAGGGTGAATCTACCTCACCAGGGTGGCCAGCATGCTCTCCATCCAGTGCAGGCATCATCCAAACCCATAGAAGATGATCCTGCACACCAAACCCAGCAGTTCGTCATGGATGACAAGTCCCCCTCCACTAGTGATCTCAGAGAGGAGTCTGGCCCCATCCCATGGGGCAGTGCTACCTGACTTGGCAGGTAGTACAGCAGTGAGCATACCACCAGGCTGGGTTCCAGATGTGCTGGGACCTGATGCCACAGCCAGAGGAGGAAAGATAGGTGAATCACGAGGAACCTCCCGACTTTGATGTGCTGTAGTAAAGTAGTTATAACAATAAGTTAAAGTTAGTATTAACCAAACCAATGTTAGTATTAACAGAATGGAACATAATGATATTTATTAATCCAACTACATATTAAGGTATATTGTGTGTAACAGAATATTAAGTAACATAACAGTAAGTGTGTTAACAGCAAACTAGTTTGAATTCAACCATATGGCCAGTAAAACAGTTAGTGTAACAAAATATGTTAATATTAAAACATAATAATAAATAACAATAATAAATTAAAGAAGATAATGGGTGGGGAGAGAGAGAGAGAAAAACATACCATTAGTTACCCCGCAGGTAATATTACTACACAGAGTACAACTACAACATTCTACAGGTTGGTATTTGCCTGTTGTGAGTACAGTGACTACAATTCTTCTATAGCTGATGTAGCACATATATACCTCTCAAGCTGTTAGCATGGGACAGTATGAGCCAAACAGTAACAACTGCAAGTACAGAACTATGCAGGACAGTTTCACATAATGTGGACTTACATAACTACCAAGGTGTTATGTAAACGGATTTAAAAATATATACCATTCCAAGTAATCATTTATGTGATAATTATGGAATATACAGATTATGCAGTTGTAATTACAATACAAAAAATCATGACAGTTGAGAGGCATGTTTGTGTACATTAAGTAAACTAGACAGGCATCATAGGTTCATAGGTTCATAGGTAGGTACTAGGCTATTGGCCCAAGGATCTAAGTAAGCCTAGCCAACAAAGTTCCCTGGCTTACGCCAACCCAAGAAAGTTAATTTCCTGTGCCCCTGTCAAGCAGAGCCACAGAAGTGATCCCTGGGGTGTATTTCCTATTTCCCATCCAATCATCAAAGATTTTCTTGAAGAGCGTTAATGAGGAACTTTGCTTGACATAGGTGGGTAGCTTGTTCCAGAGTATGGGAAGTCTCTGGCACAGGAATCTACCCCTCCAGCAAGTCCTGTTCATTGTGGTGACAAGGTTTAGGTCCCTAGAGCATGTAGCTCGGAGGGAATGGGATTTCTTTAGGTGTAGCATGTCCAACAGTTCTGGGTTTGACATAGCTTTACATGTTAGGCAGAGATCACCTCAGAGTAGGTGATATGCTACAGAGTAAAGCTGGAGTATTTTGAGACGATCAGTGTAGGGCATCTGTTTAAGGCCAGTAATTCTCTTTGTGAGGTACTTCTGTGGCCTATCCAGCTGCTGCAAATGTCTTGTGAGGTACATTCCAAAAGGGGCGTTGTACTCTATAATGGGTCTAATGAGTGTCGAGTAGAGGAGAACAATGACCTCTTTTTTCCTGGATGAGAACCCTTTTGTGATGAGGTGTGCTATGTAGAAGGATTTCCTGACTACTGTGGCAATGTGATTATCAAAGGAGAGACTACTGTCCACTTGGATCCCAAAGTCTCTTATCACACATTCAGTGTTAAGAAGACTGCTGCCTATGTGGTAGTTCATGGGTACAGAGTTTTTACCAAAGAGTATAACAATGCACTTTTTGACATTGAGCTTGAGGCCATGGCTTTGACACCAGGCATCTGTCTCAGTGAGGCCCTTCTGTAGGATGTCCACATCATTTGGGGACTTGACTATAGCTCCTAGTTTGCAGTCATCTGCAAACTTCATTAGCCAGAGGCTTTCTGTGTTAGCCTGTACTTCAGAGAAGTAGATACCAAACAGGAGAGGTCCCAGGAGTGAACCCTGTGGTACTCCACTTGTCAGTGGTTTGAAGTCAGATTTGTAGCCTGCAACTTTTACAGTGTGGGTTCTGTCAGTGAGCCAGTTAGCAACCCATCTTGTGACATAGGGAGTTATACCTTGTTTAGTGAGTTTAGCTATAATTCCAGAATGGGGGATGGTGTCGAAAGCCTTGGTGAGGTCAAAATAGGCTGTGTGAACCACCTTACCCTCATCTACGGCTTTGGTGACTGCCTCAAAGAAGTCGACCAGATTCAGGAAGCAAGATCTGCCTTTCACAAACCTGAATTGGGTGGGTCCAGAGTTTGGAGGTTACCAATGTCTTTGTTTATGAATTCCATGATGATACGTTCCACGGCCTTGCAGACGAGGCTCGTCAGGCTAATAGGGCGATAGTTCCCAGGATCAGTGGTGGCTCCCCCTTTGTGGAGTGAGATAACTGTTGCTGTGCACCATTCAGTGGGCACAAAGCCTGACATGAGGCTATGATTGAACATGGTGCTTAGGTGGGGAGCCAGTTCATTCTGAAGTTCGTGTAAAACGCAGCCTGGGATGTTGTCCGGTCCCATGGATGCTGTATTTTTGGCTTTAGTGAGTGCTGCTTTTACTTGTGAAGTTGTGATTACAGAAACTCTGCATTCTTCCTGTATAGATATGGGCCCTTTAGGGGGTGAGAGGGGGGTAAAGTTAGCACTGAACCTATCTGCCAGGATGTTGGCAATATCAGTTGGTTCTGTAATTTTTGTGCCGTTGTGCTGTAAATCAGAGCAGATCTGGGTGTTGCCATTGAGATTCTTGACATAGCTATAGAATGCTTTGTGTTTGTCCATAGAATCAGTGGCAATCTTGTTTTCATAGCTAGCTTTGGAGGATCTTATAAGGGATCTCAGCTTCTTGCTGAGGCTGACCATGGAGCTCCTCCACTCATGTGATTTTGCTCTCTTTTGTAACAATTTCTTACTTCTGTTGTAGTTTGTTTATGGCAGGGGACCACCAGATTGGCTTCCTTTTTTTGGAGGATAGTGTCTTGGTTCTGTTTGGGATAGCACGATCCATGCACTCGTGTAAGTGCTTATAGAGTGCATTTATGTAGGATTCAGCAGTCGTAACTATATTGTCCATCTGCATGGGTGTCATGAAGTTCACCACTTCTGTCTTAAGACGCATGAAGTTGGCTTTGTAGAAATTTTTTACTGTGGTTCCCTTAATGGGGGGTGGGGGTGAGATGTGGATATCTAGGTTGATTAGCTTATGGTCGGATCTGACCAACAAGGAGTTGACTTCAGGTGTGGAACACCGGTCACTCATGTTGGTAATGACTAAGTTTAGGATATTGTTGCCCCTGGTAGGGGTGTGGATAAGTTGATCTAGGGTATTGAATTTATGAATTCCAGAAAGCACTGAGTAAAGGAGTTGGTACATGAGTAGTTTTCCCAGTTAATGGTGGGGTAGTTGAAATCACCCAATAGTAGGATGTTTGCTTGAACCCTAATATTTTCCAGTATATCAAAAAAAGAGGAGTGAGAATCCTGGGGCATGGTGGGGGATCTGTAGCAAGCTACAATTTGGACTGCAGTTTTGCCCAGAGTTAGTTGCACTTGGATAACCTTGGCTGCATTATGCAGAGCAACTAGCCTGAAGGTGTGGATATCCTTAATGAATATGGACACACCTCCACCTTTGGTGTTCTGGTCCAGGTTAGATGGCCGAAAAGTGTGGTATGAGTTATAGCCTAGTAATGCAGGGGTGCTCTCTGGAGCCTTGAACCAGGTCTCAGTCACTGCACAGACATCGATGTTCTCCATTTTAAGGAGTGCCTCGAGTGAGTGCATTTTGAGATTTAGACTTCTAGTATTGAGTAGCATTACCCTCAGTTTTTGCTTGCCTGTTCCTGTTATGGTGGTGAATTTGTCATTTGAACCTTGCCTAAAAAGGCACTATAGGGGCAGCAAGAGCCTTTGCCAGTATTCGGAATCCCAGGGGTGACAGGCACAGGCCATCTCTGGCAAAGCGTCGTGGTCTGTTGACCATGTCGTCCCAGGCAAACAGATACTGGATCCCCTTAGAATGACACCAGAAGCTTAGCCAATTGTTGAAGTCAATCATATTGTTCTTGTACTGTGGAATCATTCTGGGTGATGGCAGGATGCTACTCAGGGCTAGGGTCATACCTGCCTGGGCTACAAGATCAGAAATCTCCTCCATGTCTCTTTTCATGTAGTCCAGGGAGGTATGTCTCAGGTCATTCACACCAACATGAACAATGACAGAGTCATGTTTGTACTTGATGTCAATCATTTGTCCTTGTACTGCAGCATCATTCTGGGCAATGGCAGGATGCTACTCAGGGCTAGGGTCATACCTGCCTGGGCTACAAGATCAGAGAGTTCTTCCATGTCTCTTTTCATGTAGTCCAGTGAGGTATATCTCAGGTCATTCACACCAACATGGAAAATCACATAGTCATATTTGTACTTGTGGAGTAACCTGAGTGGGTTATGTGGCGGATCCTGGCAGGTGACAGGCAGCTGACAGTGACCTTCTCCTTGTTTAGCCTGGTGAGTGGGACATCAGTGTGCCTGACTATAGAGTCACCTATGACTAGTGTGTTGGGTACATTGTTTTGCCTTATGTGCTGTGGTTGAGTGGAACACTGAGTCTGTGGGCTATGTGTCATTTGGATTGTGTTGGTGGTAAGAGGTTGCTTGTGTTTCTGTTTTGGAGGTCTATGTTGCTTGATCCTACCTGTTGATCATGCCTTAGTTGGCAGGCATGGGTGTAGAACCCAATAGTTGTGACTGCAGGGGACATCTGCAAATAATGTTACAATTCACTGCAGCAGCTTAGAGCAGACATGCAATGACTACAGCCCTATTGCAAATATTAAGACAGATTTATATAGGAAACCACATTGCTACTTAACACTTTATTGGTATTGCTGATAATTCTCTTTGAAATCTACACACACTATCTACTCATAAAGTGGGCTACCTCAGCCATATACCTTTTGTTCCTGGAGTGGAAGAAAATGTGAGCATTATTTGACTTGCATTGGCCTGGAGACAACCTTGACCCATAGCATTACTTGAAAAAAAAGCAATTTACAGGACATTCCTTTTGCAGTGTAGATGTTACAGTTTTACACTCGACTGCAGTGACATTAGAACACACAAGCAATGAATACAGCCCTGCTGCAACTATTAAGACAGGTTTATTTAGGAAACCACAATGCTGCTTAACAGTTTATTGGTATTGCTGATAATTCCCTTGTTTATTGCAGTACAGTTCTTATTGTTCATTTATTGCACTACAGTTCTAAGTGCCCATTTATTGCACTACATTTCTAATTGTCCAGTTATTGCACTACAGTTTTTAATTGTTTATTCTGTATTGCAATATATTTTTTTTTATTCTTTATTGCTTATTGCACTACAGGTAGCATAATACATCCGTACTTACTACATTCACGACGCAACCTGGCCGGGCGTCCTGCATGGGACTGAATATTGCAAGTCCTCTCAGCTGCAGCTGTTGGAAGAGAAGCACACCATTATGCATGCTAGTTTTTCACACATTCAGCTTGCATTTTGGTAAAACAGTGGAAAGAATACTTACATATTTGTGGGGCATGCCCAGCCCTAGTCTTTTTTTGCCTCAGGTCATCATAGTGTTGATGACACTGCTCACCAGTGGGGGGGATACCAGTAGCACTGGTAAGATCCCTGTCCAACTGATCCCAGGCCTCAGCCTTACACTCTTTATTTTTAGCATTAGGCGCCAACAAACTAGAACTGATAGGCAAGGTTGTTCTGGTTTGCCTAGATTGAAATCTCTGAGCAGGCTAGCTAAGTAGGTTGTCATGGGGTATATTTCTGAGATTAAGTGAATTCAAGAAGATATCAGTATTGTTACACTTTGACCTGTCTAGTAATTGCTTTATACTCTGTACTGCTCATTCAGCCAGGCCATTTGACAGTGGGTATTCTGGACTACTAGTAACATGGATAAAGTCCCACTCTTGCAAATTTCTGAAATAATTGGCTGGTAAACTGGGTACCATTGTCAGAAATAACTATGTGGACTACCATGGACTGATAAATGACATTTTGACTTAGTAATGACAGCACTGGATATTATGCTAGGTAGAAAATTAATCTCAAACCAGTTCAAATAAGAGTCTACCAACACTAAATAATGCTGCTTTTTCCACTCAAATATGTCAGGGGCTACTGTTGACCAAGGTAGTTCAGGAATATGGCTTAGTTGAAGTGGTTCTTTTTGCAAATGCAGTTTAGTACTATTGCATACTGAACAAGATGAAAGCACTTTATCAATGTCTTTTGACAACAAAGAAGGCCAAAATACTCATCCTCTCACCCTTCTTTTGGTAGCTTTGAACCTGGATGGCCGCAACACAAAATCTGGATGTATTCATGTTGTAAGGAAGTAGGAATAATAACTTTAGGACCTTTGAAAATGATACCATCGTCCATCAGCATCATATCTCTGTATGGAAAAAAAGATCATACTTCTAGCGGTACACAAGATTGCTTTGACGGCCATCCAACATTGATGAAGTGGTTGAGCTTCTGAAAAACTGGATCAGTCTTTGTATGATCTCTCAGCTCATCAAGTCTCGTGGTAGAAAACTTTTACACTTCCATGACATAAAAGTCAAAATTCTCTGCCTCAAGCTGCTCTGTTGTATTTCTGGGCAATCTGGATAAGGTATCAGACAGATAAAGAAGCTTGCCTTGTTGTAATGAAGATTTGCAATCAAGAATTACTTGCCAAAATGAACTCTTTGCATCCAAGACAGAAAACACAGTAGCACTTGACATGAGGGTGGCAACCTCTTCGACTGTACACATAGGATGATGAGGTCTCTTTAATGCTTTGTTCAAGTCTCTAGGGTCTTTGCATATTCTGAATTCATCTGACCCTTTCTTATGAGCAACTACCATGGAAGACACCCACTCAGTTATTTCTGTAACTGGACAAATCACATTTTGTCATAATTCTGAATGAGGAACGCAGCAAAAACCCTGGACTCCTGCATACCCTATCTCTGTACCCGAAAGCATGCACCCTCTCTAACACCACCTGGCATATCAACAAATAAGCAGACTCCAACAAATGATGCAGAATTCCAGCCTATTGGCCTTAATATAAGCTGTTTTCCCACACTTACATGTCATTCAGTAACATTCAAAAAAGTGCAGTGGTGCTTACCATCGTACAAACCAGCTAAGCAAAGCTGAGCAGCGCAATAACTCGCAGAACCGTGGTTTTATCCAAGCTTTGCAACACACAAAGAATATTAGCCATTAACCATGTTTAAGCAGTGCTTAGCACGGTGCAGCTGTCCCAAATGTAGAATATTAATTTAAAGACATTTTATGTTGCATTCACCAAATGTGCTAGGGACTCAAACCTGGGACCTACAGAACTGTAGACCATCACTCTACCCATTTAGCTACTTGGATAGTACATAAAGTAGGATACCTTCACATACACTGCTAGCAAATGAGCTTAAACGGACATATACATATGCAGAAATAATTAATTACATCTGTTTTCTCTTTTTAGATGTCTTTCACGTGTCTACTATCTATATGTAAGTGCAGCTTTGCATTCCTGCGCTCCTCACAGACATTAAAAAAATATTTAAAAAAAAAGCAGTTATCATAATTAATTACATCCAGTTCCTATTTTTAGATGTCTGGTAGTTGTCAGCTGTCTGTGTATAAGCATGGCTTGGCATCGCTGCTCTCCTCCCTGCACAGACATTAAAAAAAATTAAAAAATATAAAATAAAAACACAATTTATAAATTTAAAACGCAAACTATTAATACACAGCACATTTCAACAGTAGCATGGAACATTGCAGGGATCTTTACCATGTACATAACATCTGACCAGCCTCTACACTTCTGCCTACATGGATTTAATATTCCTGTTACTATACTGTCCCTTGTCAGTGTGCCATGATTAATATGTATGACATGCTGCTGAGGTGGATCCATGGCTATGTGCATGTGTACATTCTGTCTAGGCTCTACATGGAGCCTAGATGGATTTTATTAAATCCTGGGGATAGTCTTTGAACAAGTGTTTAGCCTGCTCAAAGCCCATTACCATTGCCTGAATGAGTCTGAGGTGGTCCTTTAACATAACCCTGTTACTGCATGCAGGATGTTTACCACCTACTGTATTCTACACAAACTGATCATGCATCAGTCTAGTGCCATAGTCAGTCATTGATAGCATCTCCCACCAATAACAATAATGCTATTGGCCAATCAATAGCAGGTAGCATGACACTCTCACCAGCAACAATAATGCCATTGGCCAACCAATAGCAGTGAGCATGGCACTCCCACTAGTAACAATAATGGCACATGCCAACCAACAGCAGGTAGCATGACAACCCTCTGGCAGGCTTGAGTATGGTATACAGTTGTACAGCCAAAGGGACAGCATGTAGTCCACAACTATAAGATATGGCTTTCACTTTGTAGTAGTGCAAAGCTGCAAATATAATACTTGATGTATGCAGAATTACTTGTGGGCTATACTAAGTGGTGCATGGTCAACTTATACTATATATCCAACATTTCTGCACATACTAAGAATTTTTTTCATAATGTATTAGCAGTTATCATCTGTACAGTTTTTAGGGACCAGTGCCACAAGTGTTAGTTATACTGGCAGGCTGTGACTGAAATGTAGAATAGCAGGTGTTATGAAAAGTGCTTAAGGTTATACTGTGGTTGTTTCATTGCAGTGTCAAAAACAGAGTATGATGAATTTCACTGTGCACAGAAAAAATATACTTCCCTTGAAAAAAAGAAGTATGTAGGTTTTAATTTTCCTCTCTCCTGTTATTGTCTGTTTACTGTTTTTCAAAAACAAAGAACATTCACATAATCCCTGTCTGAAAAGTGAGTCCTGGGTGAGTCATGTCTGTGTTACTGATAGTGCAAAGTTTATTTCTATTTGGAAGGGGTGATACACAATGTCCCATAGATCTTGAGCAGGTATGTGAGATTGTTGCTGAATTGCTCCAATGATGTGAATTACAAGGGAAAACTCTTGACATTGACCTAACAGTGCTGCAAGGCCTATACCTTGACTGTCAGGTTCTACTATGAGGTTTGGATGACTGAATAGGTATGGCTGCCTTGTTTTGAGTGAATCCACTGGAGTGGCTGCAGCAGTTTCCTGAGATACATGTAGTGTCTGGTTCACTAGTCCACAATGAATGCTGGCAGTCCCTCATTTATGCAGTTATGTTTCCAATGTGGGTCTGGTAAGTCTTCACAAATGTGCATATAGAGACTGACATGAATGATGCATGTGCAACCATAATGCACATGAGAATCATCATGGCATTGTCCCTGACCTCTCCCATTCCTGTGTACTAGTGAAATTCATCCCATATACCTTGCAATACTCTAATTGTCAGATCTTACCTTTCAGTGGCATCTCAAGAGCTAACTGCAAAATATATCTTTGCCCGGCACCACTGTGTACAGGTATGACAGTGGGTGCAGCTACCTTTGAACAGGTACTCTTTTAATTAAGGGATTCAGGCAGTACACAAGAAGGAGGTGATTGTGATGCTTCCCCAACTCCCCACCTCCCTCTTTAATGTCATTTCCTCATTATGCTGATTGTGTGAGCCTCTGTAAGTATGTTAGTCATTGTTCACACCGTTGGGTAGCTACCCCTGCTGTGATCATTCTTCCTTACTACAAAGACATGTGCCTTCACATCTACAGCTAATGTAGAGTGTCCAATCCACCTCCTGCCTGACCTTGGAATATGAGAGGAAATTGAAGCACCTGGAGAAAACTCACACGAACATAGGGAGGATATGCAGTCTCCACACACAGTGAAGCACAGCACTACCCCTTGTGCCACATATTTATGTATAAATAATTTGATGTATATACATACACACACACAAACACACACACACGCACACACACACACACACACACACACACACACACACACACACACACACACACACACACACATACACATATATGCAGACTGCAGTAGTAAGCATTCATACATTGGACAAGGCAATAAAATTACAATGGCTCATGACTGTTGCAAAAATAGGAGTATTGCTGCCATCTCCAAAATATTTTAATTACTTTCCTAAGAAATGTTAATTTGCTGTATTTGTTATTCTTTGCACTTCAGATATTTCCATTCTAATGATACTAACTGCAGTGTGTTAATATGTTCATAACATTTAAATAATTATTTGTAATCTTTCAAGCTGTATTTTAAAATGTAGTAGTAATATGTTGCCCCACCATGTAAATTGCTATTGGTAATGTATTAGGTGATTTTTTTTCATACCTTTCCTCATCTTCAGCAATGGTTGCATGCAGATAGGCAGCACTTCCTGCATGAAGGGTGTTTATACTTAAAAGTTATTGAAGTGCATAATGCTCTTTGGCTTTACACACATGCAAACTGCAATGTTTTAGACCATGCTTAATACCAAAAATAAACAGTGTTGAAAATATGTTTGTAACACCATAACAGTCCTGCCAATGATTCTTGCACCTTAGAGTGGACACTTGAAAATTGTTTACAATCTTAACCACTACTGTCTTTAACAATTTATTTAAAGTTTAACACCATACGCTCCTTGCAGCAAAGGCATACAGAGCAATATTTTTCCAGGATGGAGACCTTCACATGTTTATAGCCATAATTATACAATAATTACTTCCCCATGGCTCACTCAGACATTTGGAGAATAACATGCTGCATTTCCTCAGAAAAAAAAGACAGTGGGGTGCTGTAGAAAATGAAGGACAAAAGGGGATGGAGATGTTACCATACCATCAACTTTGTCATTAAAGACAGCAGAAATTGGAAATATTGCATTACTTTCAGCCAGACTGCACACCCATTTATGATGAATAAGCCACTCTCATTTTTCTCCTTTTATCTTTTATAGCTCCATAGCCCTGTAGGAAATAGTATATAATCTGGAGCAGTGCCAGCTGTAACTGGTCTGGCTGTTGTCACAACATCTTAAGTATTACAAATAAAGAAGACAATAAATTAACAGATAAAAAAACAGGTTGGATAAGCTGTGCGCCATCAGCACTCCACTCTGCTTAGCACAGTTTCTTGTGGAAATTCGTGGCGGATTGACAGATTCCTCCATATCATTGCTAGAATCTCCTTGTGTTCAGACTGAGAGTGCTCCTCAAACAATCTGGAAATATAGAGCTGATTAAGTATATTTTATATATTTGCTGGCATTGTTTTCTGATCTGTGCTGAAACTTTTTTCTCCCACCCTCTTGCTGTTGTGTTCTTAAAGTTGGTGGCTTTTGCAGTTGCCCGCCCCTACTGTAAATTTGATCTGGGACACTCCTCCCAGTTCCATCTCTTTAGCTCATTCTACCTAATACAGAGATCATTTGGGAAGGTCAAACCCCTTAGTCCCATAACCTTGAATTATCTTCTTTTCCTGCTCTCTCCCTTTTTACTTTATATAAAAAAGACACTTTATTCAGCTGCTTATATTTTTCTAATTTGTGTTTCTTCCTACTACTGTATAACTTCATATTGCTTTGCTTTTTCCTGCTACTTGCTACCTGTTCTCTAAAGTGTTCAACTGCATCTTTTCTGTTGCATTTATTACTGATTGTCTAAATTGTTAAGTGTTATTCCTAAGTGTTATTCTAAGCTCTTAGTTTTGGTTTAAGCACTTGGGCTTTAGGCCCACCCCTTAGCTCTCCCTGGCCTTTCTCCCTCAGATTCTGATAAATATGGATGGACAATTTCCTATAGTTTTTCCTGCCATTCTGGTTGATATGGGCATCCTGAGACAGTGTAGCAACTGTCTCATGTACACGGACAACCATCTACTACTATCACCTAGGAATACAATTTGTGAGAGATGCAATTACATTAGGAACCTAGAGTCCAAGATCACTCCCCCTCAAGCCAGTGTATCTGGCACTGAAAAGGTTGTCAACACAATCACTACACCTCAAACACCATGCACACCTACACAACACACACCTACATATGCAGAGGTCCTCCACATAAACATACCCAAACAAAGGAGACCTCCGAGGCAAAAACACATGTGATCTCCACAGCCCTCCACACCACATACCATGTATAGTCCACACACCTGTACCTCACAACCACTAAGGCTTCACCATAAACAGAACATATTAGTCATAGGAGACTCCATTGTGAAACATGCAGATGTGCCTCTCACCAGGCTGGATAAGGAGAAAGACATGGTTAATTGTCTGTCAGGTGCCAGAATCCACCATATCACACACGCACTCAAGTTCCTCAACAACAGGTACTGTTATGACTCTGTCATAGTCCATGTTGGCGTGAATGACTTGAGACATACCTCTCTGGACTATATGAAAAGTGACATGATTGAGCTCACTGATTATGTGTCCCAAGCAGATATGTCCCTAGCCTTAAGCAGTATTCTGCCATCATCCAGAATGATGCCTCAATACAAACAGAAAATGACTGACTTTAACAATTGCCTTAGTTTCTAGTGTCATTCCAGGGGGACCAGTACATGACAGCCTGGGAAGATATGATCGACAGACCACGATGCTTTGCCAGAGATGGCCTGCATCTGTCTCATCTGGGCTTCAGGCTTCTGGCAAAGGCTCTTGCCTCCCCTATAGTGCCTTTTTTAGGAAAAGTGATGAGGTTAAAACTACCAACATAAAAATTTCAACAGAACACAAATTAAACATCATGCTGCTAAACGCTAGGAGTCTAAACATGAAACTGCACTCATTGCAAGCATTCCTAAACCTGGAAAATGCTGACATCTGTGCAGTCACAGAAACCTGGTTCAAAGCTGCAGAGAGCACCCCAGCCTTACCTGGTTACTCATCCTATCATGCATTCAGACTCCAAACTGTGGGCAGTAAAGCCAAAGGAGGTGGAGTTTCAATATGCATTAACTCATTGCATCTGAGTGATGCCTCCAGGTGCATCTGCAGTTAACTCCTATTGATGCCTCTAGGCGTCAAATATTGCTTGCTCATATTTGCATCAATAATTCCAAAACCACGCTATATACAAGGTTTTAAAAGATTTCATCTTAAAGCTTACACAATGGCAAACTCAAATGCATTAATATTTGACCTCTGTCTAGTGCAGGTAAACCAATATTTACTGTTGTTTTTATGATATTAATTGCTATAGATAACATTTTCATGTTTTTCTAAGTATCTCAACAACCAAGTTACACAGACAGAACTGCTTAGCCTCATGTGAAAGCTCGCAGCTAGATGAATAAAATGCTGCTAACTGTGTGTGTGTGTAACTAGAGTCGTTGCTGAAATATTGTAAGTTGTTTATAAAATATTACAGATTTAATAGTTACTGTGTTTACTGTGACTTATAAAATTTGGTTTAAGACCTAGAACCTAAAGAATACTACTTCTATAAAACAGATTGTGATGTAGAGATTGCCATGTATACTTCTTTCATAACGCCTGTGGTTCCAGAAATATGAACATTTGTTTGAAATGTGAGGGTATAATTTGATTATTTCAAAAGTCTTACTTCCTGACCTCCACTGGATTGAATGAGTTAAAGACACACACACCTCCAGGCTGGTCATACAGTATGATGCACAGGAGACACTCCAGGTGCAGTTAACCATTGACAAGATCCCTGTTCAAATCATAGCTAGCTACCGGCCTCCAAACCTGACTCAAGATGCCCAATCTGCCTATTTGGACCTGTTTGAATCTATCAAGATTCAACCCTTTATCCTGATGCTGGGTGACTTTAACTTCCCAAACATAGACTGGAAGAACTACTCATGTCAGAACACAAATGCCCAGAGATTCCTTGATTTTGTCAATGCAAATGCCTTGGAACAGCTAGCCGATACCCCCACAAGGGGTGATAATATCTTGGACTTGGTATTAACCAACATGAGCAACCACTGCAGCATCCCTATAGTATCATCCTCCCTGGTAAGATCCGACAACAAAGTGGTCACTTTCAAAATCACCATCTCCCCAACCCAACTCTAGCTAGGCTCAGACATAAAACCTTCTCTAAAGCTGATTACAGCCTCCTGAGGGATGGTATAAACAGCTTTGCAGCCCCCTCCTCCTCTATGAGCATTTATATAGATGCATGGAATCAGGAATACCCGACAGGACTAAATCATCCTCTGCAAGGAAGAGTAAACCTGTCTGGTGGACATCTGCAATAAATAAACTCTAAAACAAAAGGAAAAAATTGCTGTTCAAGACCAAGAAGGAGCAGGTGCCCAATTGAATGGAATGTCTCCTTTGCCTGAACAAGCAAATAAGAGCACTAGTGAAATCCTTCAATGCAAACTTTGAGTACAAATCGGCCACATCTGCTAGAGGTAATCATAAGGCCTTCTTCACATATGTCTGCAACCTCAAAGGAAGCACCCAGATCTGTTCAGAACTGGTGGTCAAGGACACCACATTTGCAAATACCATAGATATAGCAAATTCACTGGCTGACAGATTCAGCAAAAACTTACCCCTCTTTCCCCCCATCAGTAAATTAGGAAATCCCCAGTACCTGCTCCCTTCTCCTTACATCTAGCGAACAGGTCATCACTGCTCTCTCAAAGGCAAAAAAATACAGCCTCCATGGGACCCAATAACATCCCAGGATGCATCCTACATGAACTCAGACAGGAACATGCAGCACCATTAGGCACGCTATTCAACCAAAGCCTGAGTACTGGCTTCATCCCAGCTGAGGGGAGGACAGCCACTGTCATCCCTTTACACAAATGTGGAGTGTCCACCAATCCAGGAAATTATAAACCCATCAGCCTAACTAGCCTGATCTGCAAGACCATGGAACGGATTATCATGGACCTCATTAACAAGGACATTGGCAACCTCCAAACACTTGATCCCACTCAGTTTGGCTTCATCAAGGGAAGTCATGTCTGCTAAATTTGGTTGGCTTCTTTTAGACAGTCACCAAAGCCATGGATGAGGTGAAGAAGGTGCACACCACCTACCTTGACCTGGCCAAAGCCTTTGACACTATTCCCCACTCAGGCAGAATAGACAAACTCTATCAAATAGGCATCAATCCATATGTTACCAGATGGGTAGCAAACTGGCTCATTGGTAGAATCCACATAGTCAAATAGGACAAGCCACTTCAAGCAGTAGACCTGTAACAAGCGGCATACCCCAGGGTTTGGTCTTGGGGCTTCTGTTATTTGGGATATACTTCTCTGAGGTGCAGGCCAAAATCAGTGGGCTAAGGCTGACCACGTATGCAGATGACTAGAAGCCAAGTGCTGTCATCAATTCCCCTAGTGATGTGGACATTCTCCAGGAGGATCTCACTAAGACAAATGACTGTTGCCAGAAATATGGCCTCAAGCTGAATACCAATAAATGCATCATCATCCCCTTTGGGGAGAGTGATGTCCCCACAAATTATCACATTAATAGCAATGTCCTAAGCACTCAATCAGTCGTGAGGGATTTGGGCACCCAGGTTGATAGCAATCTGACTTTTGACCACCATGTTGCTTCCATTGTATGGAAACCCTTCTACATGGCCCACCTCATAAGTAAAGGTATCTCATCCATGGACAAGGAGGTCATAACATCCCTGCATTCTTCCCTTATAAGGCCCATTATTGAGTACAATGCCCTTTTCAGCATGTACCTCGCAAAGCACATGCAGCAGCTGGAGAGACCACAGAGATTCCGCCACAGGAGAATCCAGGGCCTCAAACATCTACCATACATAGATAGGCTAAAAGCCCTATCCCTCTACTCGGTTTCATAGAGACTCCTCAGAGGTGACTGCTGTCTGGCATACAAGGCGATCACGGACCCCACCTTGATGGGACTGCTGCATATCTGCAAGTCAAGCTCCACTCGATTAACCCGCATGCGTGGCCTCAACCTGGTCTGTGACATCAACAAGACTTGTTGGCAGGACAGATTTCTGTCCCAGAGTCTCCCCCATCTGGGAATAGACTCCATCTCCACATCAAGCAGAGTATCTCTTTACGCCTTTTTAAGCGCAACTTGGATAACTGAATGGGAAACAGAAAATATAGCCCTGAGATTCCACCCATGTCCTTCCTGAATAGGGGCATCGGGTGCTGATTTGTCTAAACATGGGCTAAACTTTTGGCTAGGCTTATAAGGGCCTCAGGGTCAATAGCCTAGTAATCTCCTATGATCCTATGATCCACACAGACTTGCACCTACAGCCTCCTACCAAAATGCACAATACCTTTCTTGACTTTATTTACATATGAATTATTCTTAATATAGCTGCACTCATTTCTTCTAATTTTAAACCACTTTAGATGTGCAAAACTGCTGTAGGAGTTTTGCTGTAGGGCTGAGAGGTTCTAAAACCTGCACCACCTCTTCAGACATTGTTCATTTATATATAACGATAGTGTCACTATTTGCAGATTCCCATGAGTCTTTGAACAGCAGAACTATTAATACCACCTGAAATATCACAATGAATGACATCACACATGGAGAGTCAATTCAAAAACAAAAATAAAAGTTATTCTGCTTGAGAAATAAGAGTTTTATGCATATTTTGTGAATGACATCATAATGATATACAAGTGTCTACAGCCTAATGAGAGCCATCTGTATGCAAATGATGGAAAAGAACATGGTAGAGTGATTCAGAAACATGTATAATTAGTGTGATGAACCATGATGGCCATTTATTTTGAATGCCAGGAGTTTCTGGTGTGCAGGAGCTTCACTCGCATTAACTTTATCAGAGCAACATTTGAAGTCATTTCCCATGATGCTGAAAGTCATCATCCTCTAAATCACAAATGGATCTGCCAGCAGCTATCATATCACAAACTCTGTGACCAATACATTGTCAACAACTATTATGTGGACAGAGACACCATGCAGGAGTTAGTAGATGTGCTGCCATTACATGGAATCAAGGGGTATGGATGGACTACCTATCACAGAGGATATTAAGGTTTGTATAATATTAAACATCATTACTCTACAGACATTTCAGTGTTTGAGAAGTACACATTAGGAGTTTTATAGGTGTCACCTTTGTGAATCCTACACATGTTGATGAAATAGTGTAGCACATGGAGCATATTTAGTTTTCATGGACAGCAGAGGAAAAAAACATATCTTTGTGGGCATCCTACAGCACAGTCCAGTTCCTCTGAAGTCCTGGGGACCATTGACTGCACCCACATTACCTCTTCACTAGGCATGCATTACATCAGCCAGAAGGGCTTCCACTGCATCAGCAGCCAGATGATGTACAGGGGATTATATACAATGTTTCTGTGTAACATCCATGCAGTTTCCATAGCTCCCACATCTGTCTCACATGTGACCTATAGTAGAATTTCATGTGTGGGTGACTTTCTGCAGGGTCATATAGTTAATAAATGCACACATTGCTGGACACACACACACACATGCAGCAATTTATTCATAACAGTGTCCACTGTTGGGTGTTGCAAGTGATGCAAGATATGGCTTGGAACCATAGCTGATGACCTGGTGGAAATGGTGTACAGCACTGCACTGTTGCAGAAGTGTGTGTCCATATTTATAAAGGTCCATTTCTGATAATTAGACACATCTGATGATGCACTGCAGTATGCATTAGACACTTGAAATAAGATACCTGCTGCCTGCACTATGCTACACAGTACGGTGCTACAAAATCTGTTACAGTATAGGGACATTTTAATACTGCCAGCTAGATCTTTGATAGCAGCAAAGATAGAGTCATGTAAGTAGTTGTCAGAGACACCATATGTAGCCGATATGGGATAGAAGTGGGCATATTATGTAGTGGCAATGGCAAAAAGGTAGCGTTTAGTCCACAGCTATGAGCCATAACATGGACAATACACAATAAACTGATGCATGTATTAACACACCTAAGCTATGCATTACAGTGCACTGACTGGACATGCTGTGCATCAGACATTATCATATCCACAGAGATCAAGAGGGGTGGACAGAGTGCAGTCATCATTTGTGCAGGTGATATGGATCTTACTGGCAGGGGAAAGCAATGCTTCCATAAGTGGAAAGGGTATGGTAAGTAGATGTGGTAGCCACACATGTGGCTAGTGGTAGGGGGTGTCAGGAATCACACCATCCAGTGTCAGAATGAAGTTTCCATGTTTTGAACCCTGGGCAGGTGTACTTTGTGGCTCTGTGGTATTAGGACTAGGGATGTCCCATCTGATGGCTGGTGTAATACTATGGAAGCATGTATGGAAATCCTGCTGTGGCCACTCCATGTAGGGACAGAGTAGATGGTTGGCACCCATGAGCCCATGAATAGCAATGGCTGAATATTGCACTCAGTAAGCCAACAGGGGAGTGGGATGGCATGTAACTGCAAAAGCTGGAGTGATATGACCTGGGGGGTGTCCCCAGGATGGAGCTAGAAAATCACTGATCACATCCATGGGACTGTCCTTGCCTAAAGGATGAGACAGCCATGAACTGAGGTGATGGTGTTACAGTCTGTTGAACCATGTGTGCCATCTGTGGAAGCCTGTTTTTTAACAATGCACCACACATCCTACCCCTAACATGGCCATGGTGGAAATTTGCCAGTATTCTCATGGATGTACTAATGGATGCTAACTTGACCAACAATGGTCTTAGCAGCTGTGTCTGCTTCATGTCACTCTGCATGTGTTACAAGATGTCCTACAGTCCCTTGCAGCAGTTGCACTTTCTCACATTGGCCACACAGTACAATCAATATCTCTGATGTGGTATTATTAGTGGTCATCTGTGCCCAGATCACTGACCTGCACATCATCTAGTTGATGCCAGAGGTGGTACCCAGAACAGAGAATATCCTGCACTCTTAGCAGCATTGACCACTTACACATATTTCCCCTACAGTGGTTGTTATACCTTGGAGGCAGTATGGTTAAATGATACAGTTTGTGGGAGTGACATCTATGTCCTGTTAGCCTGCATGGGGCTAACATTAAGAGGTTATTCAGTGTTAAACATACTAATAGTTAATCTTGCCCCACCACCACCATTATCCCAGCTGTGGGAGCACATGCGTACCCTCCAATGTTAGCATTTCTGACAGTGCCATTATGTTGTTGGATTGTACCATGTGAATGATGCCATCATCATCAACTTGCCTTCTAACACCAGTTGTGTACTACCCTGTTGTTCTAGACTTTTTACTGGTGGAAGATGTAAAAGCATGAAGACAATATACCTATGGCAGTGTTTGGTCACATGTGACACTCCCACTGATATATGACATATAGACTGCTCCATACCTATTGTTCCATAGCTAATGGGCGCATGCATACCATGTGGTGCAGGGTCTCACAGTTGAAACTCATTGTAGGAAAAGTATAGATAGTCATATGTGTTCTGCTGTCTAAACTATTCACACCTGAGGGTCAGTTTACTACAGTAATGAAAAAGGCTAGCACTAACCTGATACATCACCTACAGACACTCTCTCCAACCCAGCTCCCACATTCAAGCAACTGTCAGATTCAAGGGTTCTCTCATCTGCCCTGAACAGGGATAGCAGAAATTCCTCCACCTCTGTGAGACATCTCTGTATTGGTTGAACTACTTGCTGTGGTGGTTCTGTCTCTAGTGATATCTTGTGCCTTTCTATTTGCATGTAGTATAATATTGGTGGCCTTGTTAAATTTCTGTACTGCTGTTCTATTATGACCACCCACAGCACTGATATCCTACAACTCTCCCTGCCACAACTAAATCTGAAAGTCCTTGTCTGCTTTATTTTTCTCTTGGTTGCACATGCATTTGTGTGTAGGGCCTGTAGTAGCACATCTGTCTCCGGTGGAGGCAACTTTCCCAGATGGTGCCATTCACTTCTCCCCATGACAAAATGTTGTACATCTGTAGGTTACACAGTGTATGCATGCATAAATGTCCCTGCCAGCTGCCAGTGACTCAGGACTGTCTCCCATCATGATTTGGCAACCACAGACCTATCTGCTAATATGTTGTCACCATATACATCTGTCCCATACTGATGGTAGCAATGGGCATGTTACTGCTGATTGCTATCTGTCAGCACTGTACTGAAAGCATGTGATGTCCCATGCACAGGATGTCTCATATCCAGCATAGCATGTCTTGCAGAATGTGTGCAGATGGTACACTCTTGCCCACCATATTCAGCAGGACTTGTTTCCTGTTCTGTGGGGTAAGACTCCCCCACAGCAGGACTGTAACCTGTCTTTACTTTGTACTCTATTTTCTGTCATTGTGAGCCCTTTAACAGCAGGACTGTAACCTGTTCTGACCTTGTACTCTGTTCCCTGTCAGGGACTGTATGTAGTTCTGACTTCATACTCTGTTCCCCATCACTGTAAGACCCACCCACAGCAAAACTGTAATGTGACCTGACTTTGGAATCTGTTTCCTGCCAGGGTGAACCCCCACCCTCATCTCCATGCAATCAGCAGGACTATAACATGTCCTGATTTTGTACGCTGTTCCCATTAAGAAGATCCTGCCACTACATGACAAACTCTCTGATGCTTTGTGCTGTGTTGCCCCTACTCCCTCTCCTCTGCTCACTATCTGTTGCTGTTACTTACATCCACTCTCGTGTGCACACTGTAATATTGATGTCCATTTCCAATTGCCTTGCTTGCTGTCAGTTTATCTATATGGCAGTGCACTCTATTATCCACTGTATCACAATTCCTGAGTTGCTCATTGTAACATGGTCTCTCACAGTATGCTGACCTCACTTTTTATAATGTTAAAATGAGCCTCATGGTACAGTAATTATGCTAGCAAGGTGAGTTACTGTGATGGTCTCTGAATGCAGATATAACATGATGTATTATCATCTGAAAGTTAGAGCTACGATGTTTGGCACTGCCTGTGCTGGGAGGTAATATATATAATGTACAGACACTGCAAAGTTCATTTCACAGCTAATCTGCACTGTTGATGTTTTGCATTATGCAAACATGCTACCTGATTATGCATGTCAAGTCATGTGGTGTCTACTACATGGCTATGCACACAGGGTAAACGTTTGCCCCCTCATTCTGTCCAATAGAGTTGACACGGCCTCTTCAGGAGCTGATTTTGGTAGGGTATTTGCTTGGTACAGGCAGGCAACTAAAATAATTCTCCACCCTTTGCAATGCGCAATGATACTAGCATCCATTTGATGAATGCAGTGGCCTATTCTATAAGATTGATGCACTGAACCAGGTTACCAGGGTACTGAATGATGGCATCTCTCTCTCTGGTAAGCAGTGCAGACACAGGTACAGTGCCCTGTGGAAGTGGCATCTGGACCTGCTCTACCAGTGGGGTACAAAGGTTTGGGAGAGGGAGCCAACTTTATACTGTAAGCATTCTGTACTTGGTTTGACACTGCACATTCTATCACCTTCTGCTGTAGTTATCACATGTTATCAAAGATATGTAGTACCGATTATTATACAAAAATACACTTGCAGGATGTTGCAATAAATTCCAAAAGCTGCCAGGTGGTAAATCCCAAAGAAAACGTTTTATTGACACAAATACAGGCTTAAGCACTTTCGGCCATGAAAATGGCCTTCATCAGAAACACCCATAATCCCAATGGCAAACAAATAAATACATTAATTGGTTAATTGAATAGTAATTTTTTGTCACTGAAGGGTATTTACATGTTTGCCATTAGGATTATGGGTTTTCTGATTAAGGCCATTTTCATGGCTGAAAGCGCTTAAGCCTGTATTTGTGTCAATAAAAAGAAGTTTTCTTTGGGATTTACCACCTGGCAGCTTTTGGAATTTATTGCAACATCCTGCAAGTGTTTTTTGTATATTTAACTTTGAACCTTCACTTGTACAGAGGCATATTTTAAGGTTGTTTTTCATTAGTACCGATTATTATTACTTTATGTTTTACAGCAGCTAAGGAGATTGAATTCAATTAGACAGCCTATCTAGTGAGATACAACAAGCTCCCCAGGCAGTTGGATACATTCAGATTATAGCTGTCTGCACTATAATATATGAATAAATTGTGTACCAGTCTGTTTTGCTGGCTTCTCTTTTTTCCTGTTTCTGTGGGGTCAGCTCTGATACAGGCTGAGTTAATGCAACAAATGTTTATAGTTCTGCAGCTCTACACTGCTTGTTTTCCCTCACATCTGACTTATAGGTTCATAGATTTATAGGTGTGTACTAGGCTAATGGCCCTGGAGCCTTTACAAGCCTAGCCCATAGAAGTACTCTGGCATTGTGCCACCCAACGTCAGTTCCCAGTGCCTCTATCAAGTAGAGCCACTGGAGTGATCCCTTGTGTGAACTATTACCCATCCACTCATCAAGATTTCTCCTGACGTGGGACAGTGAGGTGCTGTGCTTGACATGTATGGGAAGTTTATTCCAGATTATGCGCAGTGTCTAGGTGAGGAACCTGTCCCTCCAGCATGTTCTGTTGATTGTGGTAATGAGGTTGAGGTCTCTGGAGTGTGTGGTGCGGAGGGATTGGGATTTCTTTAGGTGTAGCATTTCTAACAGAGATGGGTCAGACATGGCTTTGTAAGTCAAGCAGAGATTGACTCTAAATAGGCGATATGAGACAGAGAATAGCTGGAGTCTTTTGCATCTGTCCGTGTAGGACATGTGTTTAATGCCTAGGATCCTCTTCATAAGGTACTTCCGTGGCCTCTCCAGCTGTTGCAGATGTCTAGTGAGGTACATGCCAAATGGGGCATTATACTCGATGATTGGTCTAATAAGGGAAGAGTAGAAAGAGACGATGACCTCTTTCTTCCTGGACGCAAAACCCTTGGTAATGAGATGTGCCACACAGAAGGACATTCTGACTACAGTGGCAATGTGGTGGTCGAGGGAGAGGTTGTTATCAATCTGCATTTCCAGATCTCCTAGAGCGCCTTCAGTGTTCGGTGGGCTCCCATCGATGTGGTAATTAGTGGGAACTGAGTTTTTGCCAAAGGGAATGAAGATGCATTTTTTGATGTTAAGCTTAAGGTCATGGTTTCGACACCAGTCATTAGTCTCAGTGAGGCCTTTCTGTAGGATGTCTGCATCACCTGGGGAGTTAATAATGGCTCTCAGCTTGCAGTCGTCTGTGAACTTGGTCAGCTAGAGTCCCTTTGTGTTGGCCTGGTCTTCTGAAAAGAAGATGCTGAACAGGAGAGGACCCAGGACCAGTCCCTGTGGGATTCCACTCGTGACTAGTCGACAGTCTGACTTGGAGTCTGCTACTTTCATACTGTGTGTTCTATCTGTGAGCCAATTTGCAGCCCACCTAGTGATATAGGGGTTGATGCCTAGTTTGGTGAGTTTATCAATAATTCCTGAGTGAGGAATGGTATCAAAGGCCTTGGTCAGATTAAGGTAGGCTGTATGTACTGCCTTACCTTCATCCACAGCCCTGGTGACTGACTCAAAGAAGTCAACCAGGTTGAGTAGGCATGATCTCCCTTTCACAAAGCCAAATTGCATGGAGTCTAGAGTTTGGAGATTTCTTATATCTTTGTTAATCAGGTCCATGATGATGCGCTCCATAGCTTTACATATCAGACTCTTTAGGCTAATGGGGCGATAATTCCCAGGGTCTGCAGTCACTCCCCCTTTATGGGGAGGGATGACTGTAGCAGTGTAATATTCAGTAGGGACAAAGCCTAAGGTGAGGCTGTGACTGAACAGGACACAGATGTGGTGCCAGTTCGCTTCATAGTTCATGTAGAACACAGCCAGGGATATTATTGGGTCCCATGGAAGCTGTATTCTTGGTATTGGACATTGCAGCTTTAACCTGTGCTGCAGTAATGCTGAGTGCCTGGCATTCCTCTGGTATTGTGATTGGTCCTTTGGGGGGGAGTCAGGGGTAAAGTTGGCACTGAATGTGTCAGCCAGTATGTTGGCAGTATCTGTTGGCTTAGTATAGGAGGCATTATTGTGCAGTAACTCAGATCAAATCAGGGTAATGACTCTTGATATAGCTATAGAAGGCTTTGTGATTGTTTTTAGTGTCTGCCACAATTCTGCCTTCATAGCTGGCTTTAGAAGATTTGATG
The DNA here is from genome assembly GCF_019279795.1 of Protopterus annectens. Classification (NCBI taxonomy): domain Eukaryota; kingdom Metazoa; phylum Chordata; order Ceratodontiformes; family Protopteridae; genus Protopterus; species Protopterus annectens. The sequence continues at coordinate 1,399,000,594 of NC_056731.1, forward strand.
AGGGATCTCAACTTTTTGTTGAGGCTAATAAGGGAGATTTTCCAGTCTTGGGACTTCACCTTTTTCTGCAACAGTTTCTTCCTTATGTTGTAGAGTTTATTAATGGCAGGGGACCACCATATTGGCTTCCTTTTTTTGGAGGAGAGCATCTTGGTTCTGTTGGGTATGATTAGTTCTATGCATTTATGTACATGTTTGTCCATTGCATTGGTGTATGATTCAGCAGTCATGCAGCTACTTTCCATTGGCATGGATGCCATGAAGTTAACCACCTCTGTTTTTAGGAGTACAAAGTCAGCTTTGGAGAAGGTTTTCATTGTGGTTACCTTTGCAAGGGGTGTGAGTGAGGTGTGGATTTCCATAGTGATTAGTTTATGGTCAGATCTGACCAGAGAGGGATTGACTATTGGTGTAGAGCAACAGTCACCCATGTTAGTAATTACCAGGTCAAAGATAACTGTTTCCTCTAGTGGGGGTCAGAATGAGCTGGTCCAGGCCATTGGAACGGATGAATTCCAGGAAGCATTGGGCCAGTTTATTGGTGCTTGAGTAGTTTTCTCAGTTGATGGAGGGGTAGTTGAAGTCTACTAGTAAGAGACTATTGGGTTGGACCTTGATAGATTCCAGGGTGCTTAGGAACATGGAGTGAGAGTCTAGGGACATAGTTGGGGACCTATAGCCGGCTACGACCTGAATCTCCGTCTTACCCAATGTTAGTTGTACCTGAAGTATCTCAGATGCGTTATGCTGGGCTACTAGTCTGGAGGTGTGCATATCCTTTATGAATATGGAGACACCACCACCATTGGAGCTGTGGTCCATGTTTTGGGGTCGAAAGGTGTGGAATGAGTTATAGCCTGGTAGCACAGGGGTGCTTTCTGCCGCTTTAAACTTGGTCTCCGTTACAGCACAAATGTCGATGTTCTCCATTTTGAGGAGTGCTTTGAGAGAGTGCATCTTGAGATTTAGACTTCTAGCATTGAGCAGCATGACCCTCAGACTGCATTTATTTAAAGCTATTGCATGGTAATTTGATCTTTGGAATACCGCCTAAAAAAGCCAATATAGGGGTGGCAAGAGCCTTAGCCAGTACCCGGAAACCCAGGGGTGACAGATGCAGGCCATCTCTGGTAAAGCATCGGGGTCTGTCAATCATGTCATCCCAAACAGGCAGATACTGGATCCCCTTAGAATGACACCAGAAACTTGGCCAATTGTTGAAGTCAATCATTTTTTATTTGCACTGCAGTATCATTCTGGGTGATGGTAGTATACTGCTCAGGACTAGTGTCATACCTGCCTGGGCCACATAATCTGAGAGCTCCACCATGTTTCTTTTCATGTAGTCCAGGGAGGTGCATTTCAGGTCATTCATACCCACATGGACAATGATAGAGTCATACTTGTACTTGTTGTGGAGTGACCTGAGTGTGTATGTTATGTGTCGGATTCTGGCACCTGATAGACAGCAGACTGTTACCTTCTCCTTATTCAACCTATTGAGTGGGGCATCTGTGTGCCTCACTATTGAGTCACCTATGATTAGTGTATTGGGCAAGGTGTTTAGCCTTAGGGGCTTAGGTTGAGGGGCACACTGTGGAGGTGAGCTATGTGTCCTGTGGTTTGTGCTGTGTTGTGGTGGTCGAGTGCGTTTCTGTCTTGGAGGTGTCTGCTGTTTGGGTAAATTTCTACTGAGAGCCTCCGCGAAGGTGGGTGTGTGGTTTGTGTTTTTATGTGAGAGCTGTGATAGTGGGTGTTCTGGAGGGCTATGTGTTCCATGTGGTGTGATGCAGGTGTTGACCTTCTCCTCTTGACCAGCACGTCCGTTCTTGGCTGGAGAGTGCATAGCTTCCAATTTGGTGATATAAGTGCTTATCTCACAAGTCAGAGTGTTGGGAGATAGGAGGAGAGGGTTGTCTGTATACATAAGGCAGTTACTACACTGCCTCAGAATGCCCAAGTGCACCAGGTTAATAGGAGAAAGCACAGGGAGCTGCCCTTTAATCATGCCAGGAGAAGTGGTCATAACTACATAACTAAGTACTGGAGCTATTTCTGTGAAAAACAACTAGTGCTGATGCAACAAGGAACTAAATATTTATAATATCATGACATCATACCAATAATCGTTTACATATATATATATATATATATATATATATATATATATATATATATATATATATATATATATATATATGGGAATACTTCACAATGCCGAAATCTTGAAAGATCAAATTTCATATGGCTGAGACCAAATGATCAAACTTTTGGAATCCAGACATTTTAAACAGAGATCTGCATACAGCCCAGAATGGGAGATTTCCCTTTTCCTCTCTATAGTGCAATCTCGGAGTTGGAATATTTAAGTAATGGGGGCATGGGGGGTGCAGGGGGGGGCTTTCCCCCTTACAGGAAAAATTTAAATTGTTGGAGGGTTTTTTTTTTTGGATTTGTTTTAAAATTTTGATATACCGAAACATCGATCATATGGTCTTGGTTATATAAAATTCAATGTTTCGGAATTTTGAGATTCTGAAGTTAATCTTTATATATATATATATATATATATATATATATATATATATAGATATATATATAGATAGATAGATAGATAGATATCCATAGATATCCATATAGGGATTCGTATCACTTCACCTAAAGACCATTTCACTGTCACCCATTTCACTGAGACCAAATCACCTAAAGGTCATTTCACCTAAAACTCATTTCACCTAAAACTCATTTCACTGACAAGTAGCACTCTAAGGCAAGTCAAAGGTATATGTCCTTTTCCCCACTGTAGTGCGATCCTGGTGTTAGTATATATAGTTAGGAGTGTGTAGGGTGCGCAGCCCCCCACATTGGGGGGTGTGGGCCCCCCCCAGTTGGCTTTTACCAAATAATGTAAAACAAAACAAGACAGCATAAAACCAAATTAATTAAGGGGCTATGCCCCCCACACCACCAATGTGGGGGGCTGTGCCCCCCATACCCCCCAACTATGTATACTAACACCAGGATCGCACTACAGTTGGGAAAAGGACATATATCTATGACTTGCCTTGGAATAGTACTTGTCAGTGAAATTAGTTTTAGGTGAAATGAACTTTCAGTGAAATGAACTTTAGGTGATTTGGTCTCAGTGAAATGGGTTTCAGTGAAATGGTCTTTAGGTGACGTGATACAAATTTGATATGCATAATTTGTTTACTCAAGCCCATTTGGTCAGCTGAAAAGCCTTGTGATGGGAATGGTGCAGGATATCTGTAATACAGGTGACTAGGGATATGCCCTTTCTCCACAAGTATGTGACCCCCAAGTTGATACATATGGGGAAGGGGCAGTTTGTTCCCTGCAAAAAATGCTTTTTTTCAAACTTGTTTTAACTGTGTAGCTATTGGCATGTACATGATTGGTTGCTGTTGATGAACTGTGTTGTAATGAAATTCTTTCAGTTGTTAGGCAGGTCACTGAAAGGTTTACTAATGCATTTATTATACACACACACAGTATATATTAACTCAGGATCTCACAATGATGAGAAATGAGATATTCCACAACCAGAGAATTGTGTGATCTCAAACACCTGTCGACCATCTGTTTATTCAACTAACCCTGTGTCAGCTAAACAGATGTCAGCTATAGCTAGTGTCAACCTAATTCAGTACTACCATATATATATAAATATATATATATATATATATATATATATATATATATATATATATATATATATATATATATACTTATGCATACATATCTATATATACATATATGAGTTACCTATAATTAATGGAGCTATTACTTTAAATATAAATGATTGAAAAAAGTCATCTAATAACACTTCACCTCATGATAGCCTGTGTTACGTATTAACATGTACATCTCTTATAATAAGAAAAGCATATCATTCTGTGATCACTAGGGTTAGTTTTCTTATAAATTTGTAGGTAATCAAACTGTTTGCTTTATTACAGTATTTAGGATTCTGTGAGTTGGTGGTACACTTTGTTTTGTTTCCCTTTTTTACATTACAGTGTGACTGTGGAGTTGGTATTTATATGTTAAGGGGTGGGGGTTCACAGGGAACTTGCACCCTACATTTTTTTCTGTTTTTTTTTTTTAGTTGCCAGATTTAGACGAAATGTGTTAGATTGCATTTGTTTCAATCACCTCTGCTTAGATATTGTGCATTTAGATCAAATAACCCCGCCACACACACGCACACACACACACACACACACACACACACACACACACACACACACACACACACACACACACATTGTAAATCAGCAGTATAGACAGAGAGAGAATCAGTTCTGCAGACCAGGTGCTTAAAATAAGTGCTATTGTGAAAATCTACAAGCTGTATTTTTCTGATTGGAGTTGTGATATATTTTTATGGACAACTAACATTTTGCATTGTTCTTTAGAGCAATGTAAAAGTAACATATACCAATTTTACATAATTCCCAAAGACAACATTTGACATCATAGTATGTTTTTGAGTGGCCTGATATTCTCTTTAACAATTTATCAGCTGATCATAGAACATGCATTGTTAACAAAACAACCTAACAAAATTCTGAAATACATGAGTGATACTTTTCAGACTGGAGGCTCAGCCTTAATAGTTTTGCCAGTCCACCTGAGGCCATCTGACTAGGTAAAAAGGAGACATTTCCTGAAATAGGTTTATGAGATGCAGCAACAACAGACTGCTTAAATATTCTTGAATTATTGTATTCTACAAGGTTGAACTCCTTGTTTAATTTCCAGTTCATGATAAGCATGTTATTGCGTGTGGCAAATAAAATCCAAAGAATATTCATTCATTATTATTAACCCAATGTTCATGTCAAGTTTGTTATTAACAAGCCATCCAGTACAGTAAATGTGCATTCATCAGCTTCTGATGCATTTGCTGCCCCCTTCCTACTGAGAGTTGCAATTTAAATAAGAAAATATTAGAACAAACATGATGCAAAAAGTGAGTAATGTCTTGCCTTTAGTGGTGGTGGTGGTTGTAAGTTTATAATTTAAATTTTAAAGTAAAACTCTGCAAACGACTTCAAAGGCAAGATCCTGCTCATTTTCTAATTCGTTGGGGGAACCATATATTTTTGGAAGGCCAAATAATTTTGGAGACACAAGGTTGTTGGTCAAGCACTGCTTTCTTTGCTGTCAGAGGACAAATATTAATCATTTCAGAAGCCAAAAACTGCAAAAAAAAAACAGCCAAACTAGAGTCTTCACTATGTGATACTATAAACCTCCTCTAGTAAAGACCTATGAGATGTATGCAAATGACCCCTTAAGAACATCAAGTGTTTCAGATACATGGCTTCTGAATGTCAATGACTTTTTTAACTTTTAAGTCTTTATGATTACATTTCATGCTCTATTCAGCACTCCACCATGGTGGAACCTGCAGGTAACTTTTAAGCTAACACTATGTTAAAAGATGGTGAATTAAACAGAAAAACATAAGTAAAAGCTGTATACCATATACAAATATTTATTAACACCTCTCACTTTCAGTTCTGTTGGGCCACTGCTCATATACAGAAAAGCAGGCATAACTTTTCTGTTCTAAAATACAATAGCTAACCTGTTTACATATTTTAATAACCTGAAGTTCAGTGAACTAATTTGTACTGCTGTTGACTAGATGTACCCAGCAAGATTTCTAGATGAAAGCTGGATATACTGCAACTAATGTCTGAAACTGCTTCATCCAAGAGTTTTTATAGTGCCCTAGCCTAGGTGTGAGACCTGCTTTTGTGAGCCAAATAGCAAATGGTGAATTCTGAAATGTGCAGTTACATCTTTCAAGCACACACTTATTATTTATATATACTAACTCAGAGATCACTGTACCTCAAAGAAATGGTAATACGCCAAGATACCATAATTTTGGACTTGGTATATATTCTCCCTGAGTCATTCTTTAATTTGTGATATTCTGATGAGTGCAATTATGGTCAAAGAAATATCAACAGAAACTCATTTTAGACTCCTGCAAAATGAAACACATCCTTTCTGGTTAAACCTGAGAAAACCAAACATAAGTGAATGAATTTACTAGTAAGTTGACTGGTCCAGGGGTGCTAATCCCAGCCAGTACATATACAATATGAGAATGTGACTACATAAATCAGAAAAGAACAACAGTGACAGATGTTGCTTTTCAAAATTAATTTAAAATACTGTATATTATTTCATTTATGTTGCTATAAAGTGCAATGCATAATGTCAAAACTCCAACTAGGATACATCTCCACATTTCCTTGTCATTGCAGATGGCATTCAGTACTGACTAGCCTATTTATGATAAGCAAGGCAAATGTAAATGAAAGTAATCTTTGGACCAGACTTAGATTGTTTGACTTCTAGGAAGGATTCTTTCTATAACAGATTTTTGTTCAAGTGTATCAACTCTAAGAGCCTTTGGTCAAATAACCCAAAACATATCTTGGCTACGTAATTAGTATTTTGATTAGGATATGTTTTTCTTGACCTTTCCAGACTGTTCACTGAATTTGTATTCTTCAAAAGTCACCAGGTGAGGAAAAGCCCAATGATGAAGCAGCACTTCAGGTAAAAAAAAAAAGGACTGGGAAAATTCTGAGTGGTACAGTTATAGGTAGAATGGATTGATTTGTGGTGACCTTGAATGGAGGATCTAAAGCATGTTTTGATTGGAGTAGTTTGCTATCCCCTTTAAAAAACAGAAGGAATAGTATACAAGACTTGATAGTTCAATGTGGTATTATTTCTTTTGTAGTCACAAATCTGGTATGGTCTGGTTTGCATCAGAATTCTGGTCTCCTGAGACCTGATGAGAGAATTTGGTCTCCAGTTTGGCAGTGTACTAACAATGTTTAAGGCTGTCTTTTGCAGTGGTCCACCACATAATCAAGTCTTACTAGCAAACCTGTTAGGGAAACTAGCTTTGTACGTTTCCATTCATTATCAACAATCACACACCACTAAAGCAAGTAGAGATGTAGGTTCACACATTCCTTTTCAAAAGAGTCCCATGTCATGCTTCATAAAGCTCTTGGATGATTGTGTTCTAGGTACCAGTTAGTCATGGAGTGGTCGCTTGCCAAGAGTAAAGCCTATGTTTGTACTTGTCAGGACTGACAAAAATATGAATGGAGTCATCATACCGCTCAACCTCTTAGCACAAAAATTCTGAACAAAGCTGAACATAATGGGGGGGGGGGGCAAAGGGAGAAAATCAGGGGCAGATTTTTAAATGTTGCTCTTACAAAATTATAAAGCTGGTTGAATACCAGGTTGTGCAGAGTATCAGTATTTGTCAATTATGTCATCACCTCATGAGAAATTCCTTGGAACACAACATTTGAACACCTAGAAGTCTAAATCATCATAAACAAGGCTAATTACCACTTCATAGCTAGCTATCGAACACCTTCTACATCACTTTCTAAGCATGATATTTATCTTTACACATTAGCTAAAATTCCCATTCAACCCAAGACCTTTCTACTAGGGCACTACTAACAGACTTCAACTATCCATCAATAACAGACTGACTTACGCTGCAAATAGTCAGCATTCCCTGCACTTCCTTGACGTTATAGTTGACAAGCCTACTAGAAGACAGAATATCCTTGATCTAGTCTTCATAAATATGATCACTTCTTGTACATCTCCTTATGTACCATCATGCCTTGTTAAATCAGACCATAATTAAGTCACTTTTGATTTAAAACTGGTGGTACTTCTCCTGTAAATAGCTCTGTGTTTTTGGGACTTCTCAAAAGCAAACCTTCTTCACTTACATGATGACTTAAGTTCAACTGTAGTCCTCCTTTGAATAATCCCCATTGCTCAAGCTGCTACCTATGCCTCTGACTTCTACACCAACTTAAATAGTTGCATCAATAAGGCAGACGCTATCCACACCAAATTTAATGGGGATATCTGTATAACTAAATTATATAACATAAGAAAGAAACTGCTTATTGCTTATAAGAGGTCTCATTCTACCTGCCTTAAGAGGAAACTTAAGCAAACCAAGAAAGAAGTTAAGGGAACCATTAGGAAACTCAAAGCTGAGTATAAACTTAAAATAACCATTAAAACTGAAAATAACTACAAATCCATATTTAACTATGTGAGGAAGTTAAAAAGTAACACCCAAAAATGTTTGAAGCTAGTCCCATAATAATACTACATTCTCTGACCCAAAGGAAATAGATAATATCCCCATCCCAGCCACTCTCTTTAATTACTGTGGAACAAATTCTTGCAGCACTCTCAAAAACTATGAATACCTCATCCATGGGCTTTGTTATCAAACCACATTGCCTGATTATCAGTGCCAAATATGGCCTTTCTGAATCTCTACTTAACCTCTTTAATCTAGGCTTCTCCATTGGTTACATTCTTGAAGCCTGGAAAATAGGCATTGTAATGCCTTTACACAAGGGTGACCCAATCACAGATCTTGGTAACTATAGACCTATTAGTTTTACTAGCCTCATATGCAAAGCTATGGACAACATTATCTTAAACCTTATTAATCTGGACATTGAAAATCTCTTACACCTGAGCCCCCATCAATTCGGCTTTGTCAAAAGAAGATCCTACCTCTTTAACCTCATCAATTTCTTTGAAAAAGTAATCAAAACGGTTGATAGTAGTTATTCAGTACATACAGCATATCTAGACCTGCCCAAGGCCTTTGACACTATTCCCCATGTAGGCATTTATTGATAGACTTGTACATCTAAATATAAATCCTGATAATGTGTGGTGGATAGCTAACTGGTTGTCTAACAAAGCCCATGTGGTTAGACTCACAGGTGCCACTTTTGAAAGCAAAAAAGTTACCAGTGGTATAACATAGGGCTTAGTTTTGGGCTCTCTCCTATTTGACATTTATTTTTCAGAGCTTCACATCAGCACTCCTGGTCTATGGATAATTAAGTTTGCAGGTGATTGCAATTAGATGTTGTTGTTCGATATTCATCTAACTCACAATTGTTCCAACATGAGTTTGAGCATGTTAACAACTGGTGAAGGGCAATGGTCTCAAATTAAATGTAAAAAAACTGTAGCATAGCTCATTTTGGTAAACAAAATGGTTTCACTTATCATATAGGTGTGACTTAGGCACTCTTGTTAACCAGCATGTTTCCATAGTAGCTCAGAAACACTTTTATCTGGTACAACTAATTTCCAAAAGTATCTCCACTAGATACAAATAATTCTTAATTCTGCTTTGCTCATATCTTATCAGACCCATTATTGAATATAATGCAGCTTTTGGCATGTATTTGTCTGAACATATTCTACAAATTGAGAGACCTCAAAGATTCATACCTAAAAAGATCAGTGGCCTCAAAAATTTGTCTGATGAAGCAATTAGTTTTGCGAAAGCGCTTACCACTGTTCTTATTTATTTTTTGTGTTATGAAAGACGCTATTGTGTGGTACCTCGGTGTATTTTTGGTTATATATAGTTCTGGTTTTGTGCACCTGGGTTTTACCTGAAGCCGTTTCTCTCTTTATACATATTTACCTTCGAGGTCAACCTAGATAATTTAATGGGAAGCTTCAAATTCTCTCCAGTCTTTCTTGCCTTGGCCTCCTTGAAGCTAGAGGTAAGTTTTGAATATTTTTTTAGCTAGACCTGTAATGATCTGCAGACTGATTGCCTTGTACTTGCCTTTGAACCTATGAATTTATGCATTTTCTGAGAAGTTCAAAACTCAAATGTCTGTCATTATATTGTGACATCAATCTTCAAGGATTTGCCAGAAAACCACACATTTTATGAGGAACTAACCAAAAATGTGAGACAAAAAACAGATCATTCTGTGAAATCATGGACAGTTGAGAGGTATAGGAGTAATTCAAGGTAGAAGGAATTTCATACTATCTTTGCACAGTTGTATTAGAGTAGATAAAATAGATATTTCAGCAGTGCGTAGCTGATGTGGTGTTAGTTACTATAGCAATAACCCATGCCTGGGTGTGGGTAATGCAGGATTTATCCATGATTGGTGTGGTTTGGTTACGAGGGTGAAGCCCGAGTGGCCAAACAAAGACAACCGTGGGTAAATCCAGCATTACCCACACCCAGAAGTGGGTTATTGCTATTATACAATGACATTATTTAAGAAAAAAAATACTTACTTTTCTTAAATAATGGCATTGTATAATGCCTCCTTGCTGCCATTCCGCAGCTGTCTGGTATTCTGCGGCAGTACTAATGTACTATGTACTGCGCATGCGTATGCTTACACAGTACATCAGAGCTGTGGGTGGAAGCAACTGAGAAAGCAAGATCTCCGTTGCTTTTTACAAACTGTCTCGCTATGTTAAAGGAGTTTAACATAGCGAGACAGCTTTAAAAAAAGCAACAAAGAATCTCCGTTGCTTTTTTTAAAGCTGTCTCTCTATGTTAAACCCATTTAACATAGCGAGACAGCTTTAAAAAAAGCAACGGAGAAAGCAAGATCTCCGTTGCTTTTTACAAAGTGTCTCGCTATGGTAAAGAAGTTTAACATAGCAAGACAGCTTTAAAAAAAGCAACGGAGAAAGGAAGATCTCCATTACTTTTTTAAAGCTGTCTCGCTATGTTAAACTCCTTTAACATAGCGAGACAGTGTGCAAAAAGCAACGGTGATCTTGTGTTCTCCATTGCTGTAAAAAAAGACTTATACTAATGGAAAAAGTCCGGGCGAGTATAAGTCTGATTTACAATGTGCACGCTGACCAATCAGCATGTACATTTTGGAATATTAATGGGGGGGTCATTGTATAATGAGGTATAAGCATCTAAGGATAGGGAGAGTGATTTTTTGTGTTACAGGAAGGATATGATCTGTATGGGGAGGGTATTATTTATAAAATATATTAGAGGAGGATAACACTGATGAAGCTGACAGCAAATTATAAATTCTATAAAAAATAGATGAGGTAAAAATTCAGTTCACAATGTTTTGTGGATTATCAGAAAGAAATAGGCAAGAAGATGTCAGGTCAATGGATTTATTCAGGGGACTGTGGGAGAGGAAACATCTCTGGCTATGGAGATTTTTGATTGACTAATGTAATGAGTAATGCAATGTAATGAGTGTGGAAGGTAATCTTGTAGTCCGACTAAAGACAGGAATATTGCAAAAGGCAATTCAAGTGTAGAACTGTTGGTTGGAATTCTACAAGATGTAGCAAAATTCTACATCTAGAAATGTCCTGTACAAAATAAGTCTCACATATAAAGTAAATCAGAAAGACATCTGAAAGATTTTGTCTTGCTTTCTTATAATTTATCGTACTATTTTGCAATAAAGCTATAGACAAAACAAACATGATCTATTTATGAAAACTAAAGAATAAAGTACAGGAAAATACGGAAGGAGAGAGAGAGAGAGAGAGAGAGAGAGAGAGAGAGAGAGAGAGAGAGAGAGAGAGAGAGAGAGAGAGAGAGAGAGAGAGAGAGAGAGAGAGAGAGAGAGAGAGAGAGAGAGAGAGAGAGAGAGAGAGAGAGAGAGAGAGAGAGAGAGAGAGAGAGAGAGAGAGAGAGAGAGAGAGAGAGAGAGAGAGAGAGAGAGAGAGAGAGAGAGACTCCTTGGAGAGGAGATAATGGGAGTTAAAGAAAAAGTTAATTTGGAGGGGATGAAATCAAAGTAAGGAAGAAGTAATCCATGTTGACTAACAATAAAAGGGTTATGCTTGAATATGAGGCCTGCAAGGGAGAGAAAGCATGCTAGGATAAGGAGAAGGAAAAAGTAATAAATGTAGAAAAAAGACAGGAGAATAACATGTAGGGTTAATGATAACAGTAAATGTTTTTCATATGTATATGAAGAAGAGTAGGCATAATATGCACAAGTCAAGGGAAACAGAAAAGAGGAAAGGAGCAGTCATTACTGAGCCAAGCAGATATCAGACATTCTAAATGAAGACACTGTATCTCTGTTTAATACAAAAAGGAAGGTTCCGCGATGAGAATGAAATAACGTTTTTGAGGGGGTTTGTCTTGCTATACACAGGAAGTACCTTAAAAGGGTTGCTATTAGCAGTGTCATTATAATCCATGGACTGATTGTGCTGTGTAAACTCTATGTATATGGATACATGGAATTTTTTGAAGAAAGGATGGAAATGAGAAGGCTGATAAAGCTAATGATTGTTTCCCAGAAAGTTTCTGAAAGAGTTGATGGGTTGTTACAAGATCCTTAAGTAGGACTTCTCCTTCTCTTACTAAATGATAAGGCAGCAGTGGCATAAGAAGTATCCAGGCAGGTATAAATCAGCCAGTCCAACACAGATTATTGACAAAGTGATGAATGGAGGTTTGAGAAGAAAGTCAGGAGAGTTCATGATGGAGAATGGAGATTTGAAGAAAAATTGTAAGAGTTTATGGTGTATGATTATATTATGGGAAGGTCACTTCAATCAATTCAGATTAATCCAGATCACTGGAGTAATGAAGACATAAGTAAGAAATATGCCTCTAAAAGCAGGTTTCTAGATTTTATTAACACTTTTGACTTAGTGGCACATAAAAAATATTGTCAAGCATACATGGCAGAGATGTTGCCTTAGATAACATTACATGGTGAAGAAGAGATGCAAGAGAGTGAGATTTGTAGTGACATTTTCAACAAGAAGTAGAGGTTAGAGAACTCCACTGATTAATGGCAGGGCAAATTCAGTGATTGTTTGCTTTAGGACATACCATCTAACTTCATGCAGATGTGGGTGATGCTGACAAGACTGACATCTTGATGGGACTGATAGTTAAGTGTTTGGCACTTCTTTTTAATTGCTATTCTAATTCTGTACTTTCTGAATATTAAAAAAGTTTAAGAAGATTAAAGTATACAAATTGTAACTCTAACAGGCATTACTGGTTTAATGTCAGTGTAAGACAGTCGTACATGTCCAAACAAGGAGGCTGCTACTCTAGAAGCATAAGTGATTCAATCAGCACCCTGGGCTGGTACTCTAAACCAGCATCTCACCCCATCATCTCTTGAAGTGAAGAGCACAAAAAGTACTTCACTGTAATAAGTCAATGAATATATAGTAAGGGATCAGTTCTTACAATTAGATCTATGCCACCTCCCACCAGCTCTTCCACTGAACAGACAAAAAAGGACCTTCCTTCCACTGGCATGCCAATCAGGGGACCAAATGCATAACACAACCCCCACCTTCTACCCCAGCCATTCAGGTCCCATTTCTGTGCCCTGCACCAACCCTCCTTCAACTTATTTCACTAAAAAAAAACTTTAAAAAACTATTTGCTACAAATGTAGCAAACAGTTGCTACAGTTTGTACCCTACCTGCATACAGTGCTATGGCACTCATGTTTTAGTTTAAAAATAACAAAAAAAATGTATTTAAACTGTAGCAAACTGCTTGCTATAAATGTAGCAAACAGTTTTTAAAGTTTATACCCTGCTTGCACAGAGAGTGACAGCTCTCATGTTTTAGTTAAAAAATTATCTTTTTAAACTATAGTAAAATGCTTGCTACAAAAGTAGCAAACAGTAGCTAAAGTTTATATCCTGCCTGCATGGAGCTCTACAGGGCTCAGGTTTGCATAAAAAAAATAATACTTTAAAACTGTAGCAAAACTGCAGTTGCTGTAGTTTAGACCACACACAGAGTGCTACAGCACTCTTGTTTGACCGCAAATGTAATATCAGCTTTTAAAAGCTAGTATTGCATTAACGAGAGATCAGGATTAGTTGATCATAACCCCCCATTGCTTTGTGCCTGAGGCAGTCACCCTAGCAATACTACTGTGCTACCCCCTGCACCCCCTGCTTTACACATTTTATTCTTTTTTTTTTAGGTTTTTATTAAAATTTTACAAACTAATAATCAATGACAAACAACTGCTATATAGACATTTAAATAACAATACAAAGAGCAAGAAAACAATCAAAACTAAAGTATTTACAAAGGTGTCTGCTAGATAAAAATTACAAAGTTCTTTTATATATATCAACTATTCTTCAATATTCGGTAAGTGTTTGTCTAGTAGTTCTTTAAGCTTAGACCACATGTTATAAGATGAAGTAATTCTGATGGATCTTGTTTTAATGGTCATCAATTCCAAGTGACAGAGTTCAGTTGTAATGTTCTTAAATTTCATGAAAGAAGGTGAAGTCTCAGTCTTCCAATTTCTGGTTATCACTTTCCTGGCAACAGCCAAAATGGACCATAACAAATGATATTTTTTAACATAATCAGGAATCTGTGTATTAAACAGGATCAAACATTTGAAAAATTCAAAAAACAAAAAACAAACTGGTGAAAAAAACACCCTTGCAGGTCCAGCGCCTTTAAACTCCTGGATTCAGATAGATGTGTGCAAAGTTCTTTATAATCCATAGGTTATGTTGTGAACAAGAACGCCAATAAACGAAAAAAACTAATTGAAATTTTATTAAGCTTAAAAACAAGCTTTTCGTCAGCGCTCTGCATCAACTTCCTCAGAAAAACAAACTGCACCACACATTTGTCTCACTATAAATACATCACTACTCCACTCAAATGCGCCCCCTAGTGGCACCCCTTTAAAAAGCACATAATTACACTTTGAAATTTTTAACTAAGAAGCAGCCAAAATGTTCAACAATTTGGTAACTACTACTCATACCTGCCATCAATGCTGGTAAACCTATGATGCTCCAAATATTGAATTTTAAAGCCACCATAATCACAAGATAAATACTAATGATCAAATGTGTCAATGGCCACAAGAAAAATTATGATGTATTTTAAAAATAAGTATAAAAGTAGAAAAAAAATTCCCACAAGTGTTAATATAAACGTTAATATAAACAATAAGTGATATACACAGAAATGAAATAAAAATTAAAAAAAAAAATGGTAAAACCCAAAAATATGTTCCCAGATGGCATTAAGTCACTCTAGGGGGCTTCACCTCACTAGGCTTCTCAATTTGAGGAAGCAACTGATGGAAAGCATACTGTTAAGTCCAGGTAAATGGTAAGCTTCCAACTTAAGTTGCCACATCAACTCCTTGCATTCAAGTCTTAAAGAATCGAGTCCCCCCATAAACTCTTGGTTTAGCTGATCGATGACTGTAAACGAAAATTCGTGACCTGGATTATCTAATATATGTTTGGCCAGAGTGTTGTCGACCTTCCCCTTCCTGATGGCATATAAGTGCTCGTATACTCATTCCTGTAGTTTCCTATCAGTCTTGCCGATGTAGAAACCTGGGCAGACTGAACACTGGGCTAAATATACCACCCAATTACTGGCACAATTGAATCTTCCTTGTATGAGATACTTCTTGTCCCTGATGGAAAAAGCTGAACTTGCTTTGATGTGTCTGCAGTACCTGCACATGTTACATTTGAACATCCCAGATCTGGGGGAGGCACCAGCAACTTTGGACTCCAGGATGTTTTTGATGTTAAGGCCCCCCCTGAAAGTAACCATAGGCGGCGATAATAGTCCAAATGTTCCTATTGACTCGGTGGTTAATAAGCGCCAATTTTTCTTTATAATGGACACAATGTCCATTGCATCCGAGTTGAATGAAATTACAAAAGTACAATTGAAAGTATCAGACTCACTGGCAAGGCGAGGTAAACCTAAAGACCCATCCTCCATATTCCCCAAAATGGGGCGGAAGTGGCCATTGGCCCTCTTCCCCTGCACTTCCAAACTCAATTCTGCAACAAAATCGGCGGGGTACCCTCTGCTGATGAACATGCCAAAGATGAACTTGCACTCCTCGTGAAATTTCTTATCTTCTGATGTCATATGGGCTGTTAGAACAAACTGGCCTTTCACGATAGCCCTCTTTTGGTGTAATGGGTGTTCACTGTCAAAATGTAGATAAGAATTCGAGAAGGCCGGCTTCCGATGTATGCTGGCCACAAAGCGATTTAGGCTCCTATCTTTCTCTAGTTCCATGTCCAAGTAGGTAATCTTGTCAATGGCAAACTCAGATCTGAATTTCAAAAATTCTGTGGAGCCGTTAAAAAACGACACCAAGTTATTAACATCATCTAGAGTACCATTGAAGATGACAAAAATGTCATCCAAAAACCTAGTGTGTAATGCTACTTTCTCTTGGACCAAAGAATTAGATAAAACAAACACCCTCTCCCAGTGGGCCATAACTAAACTGGCCACACTGGCTCCACAGGGCGATCTCATAGGGACCCCAATCAATTGGTGGAACCACCGGTTATTGAATGTAAAAAAGTTGCTGGTAAGAATAACCTCCAATAGTTCGCTGACCATCGTAACTTCTTCTGCAGGAGCATGGTGAAAAAACATTTCCAATTGGATCCACTCAACCGCCTCCAAATGGGGAATAGATGAGTACAGGTCAAGAACGTCAATGGTCAAGAGAATACAATCAGCATTAAATGGAACAGAACCCACTTTTTCCAAAAATGCTCAAGAATCTCTCGAAATGTATTGAACTCTGTCCACATACTTCTTGAGAATCTCATCCACCACCTTGGAAACTGCATACGTAATGTTACCTCTGGCACTGACCAGTTGTCGCATAGGTGGATCATAGATGTTCTTGTGTATCTTGGGGTTCCCAAACAAGACTGGAATTTTAGGTGATGCCACAGAAACAAAATTATATACATCCACATCAATAACGCCATTGATGAACATCTCCTCGAAAAATGACCAGATGTGGCACAAGCTAAGATTCAATTCATTCTTAGAAACCTCCTGGTAAGTATCAGAAGATAGGATAGCCAACATCCTGTCATTATAGTCATTCATATCCACAGCCACCAATCCCCCTCCCTTGTCGGGTTGCATAAGTCTAACTGATGCAAACCTGAGTGCCTCTGACAAGGCCCTCTCCTCCTTAGTAATATTAAAATGAGCCTGGCACCTTGAATTGAGGAGGTGGCGAATGTCAAGCTCACACAATTGTTCGAAAATTCCGACAGCTGGGAGTAATGGTGGATTAAATTACTTGCTATGTGGTAAGGTTTCTTGCGTTTTTGGGAATCACCCAACAACAGTGACAGGTTCAACTTTCTTACAAAAAGTTTCAGGTCCAATATAGTCCTCCCAACACCAGCTCTACAGGAGGGTACAAAAGTTAATCCTTTAGCCAAAACATCCACCAAAGGTTGAGAAAAAACAAACTGTGAAAAATTGTAAATTTTAAAGTCTTTACCCGTATTGTAAAGTATTTCAAAAGGTTGCATTGGAGATACTAAAGAAATAGCTAGACCATGATCTCTCAGTTCCTCCTGGTTTTGTATTTGTTCCTCATCATCCAACCCAACTGTGGCTGGGGGGATGAGGCTCGGACCTGAAAATTTTCGTCATAGTTGTCAAGAGTCGGCTCTTCCTGGTTCGCGCCTGGCCCAATACTCATAACACATTCCGTTGAAATTCTCTAGTTTGTTTGCTTCAGTGGGGATCCATTCTCCAGTTTGCTGGTGTGCATAGGTTGGCCATTGGTCTCGTGGCCAGATAGCAACCCCATGGTGGTTCTGCTGTTCCCTAGAAAATTCCCTTGAGATTTAGGGGGTTTGGGGTAGGCTACCCCCTCTTTATAGGCTTTTATGTCCCGCTGGAGTTTCTTTACTTTAGTTATAGTGGTCTTAGAAATGTGTTGGTCAATACTGGTAAAGACTCTTTCGTATTCATAACGATATCTGAAAAAATGAGTATCTGATTTAATTTCCTCATCTAAGCTGGAAAGTTCCATGGTTAATTGATTAATAACTTCCTGATAGTGGGCGCAGATTAAGTTGATCAATTCATCTATCTATCATCTATCTATCACATCTATCTGAATCCAGGAGTTTAAAGGCGCTGGACCTGCAAGGGTGGTTTTTTCACCAGTTTGTTTTTTGTTTTTTTTAATTTTTAAAAGGTTTATGTCTTCCACCATGCAGGAAGCCAGTGGCACTTCAGACTCAGGCGACTTAACTATACTTATTAACCTCCTAACTGAGAAAGTGGATCATCTTTCACAGCGAATTGATGGGGTTTCACAAAGCGGTTCTTTGAGTCCAACCCTCCAGTGGATTATCGACGAAATCTCCAGCTTTGTTACCGGCTAGTGGAACTGGAACTGACTCGAGAGTTGTTACCATCGGCAACAAAGCTTTACATAATACCTATAGCAGTGGTAAGCCTAAGGGCATTTTGGGAGGCCGTACTAGTTCAGGTGTGAATATTGGAGCCTCTCCAGCTATTCTCGGTGAAACGGAGGCACCAAGGAGGGGCTATGTTGAATTAAACTTGAACAATTGGTTGAATCGCCCCTTCAGTTTTCCTACTGGGGAAGACATCGGCAATATTGATATCCAAACTAAAGGATTGTCTGATTTACCTACTAAGCTCAACAATTTTGACCAAAAATTACTGAGGTTAAGGAAGTTACAACTTGAGGTATCCTACTTTGGGGAATGCCGACATGCAAAAATTGTTCCAAAGGGGCTTCACTCGTGGCAATACCCTACAGGTTTGGAAGATGGGTCGAAATTCCACCTTGACCTCTTGGCACTTTTTGATAGACATGGGAATGAATTGATCAACTTAATCTGCGCCCACTATCAGGAAGTTATTAATCAATTAACCATGGAACTTTCCAGCTTAGATGAGGAAATTAAATCAGATACTCGTTTTTTTCAGATATCGTTATGAATACAAAAGAGTCTTTACCAGTATCGACCAACACATTTCTAAGACCACTATAACTAAAGTAAAGAAACTCCAGAGGGACATAAAAGCCTATAAAGAGGGGGTAGCCTACCCCAAACCCCCTAAATCTCAAGGGAATTTTCTAGGGAACAGCAGAACCACCATGGGGTTGCTATCTGGCCCCAAGACCAATAGCCAACCTATGCACACCCGCGAACCGGAGAATGGATCCCCATTGAGGCGAACAAACCAGAGAATTTCTACAGAATGTGTTATGAGTATTGGGCCGGGCATGAGCCAGGAAGAGCCGACTCTTGACAACTATGACAAAAATTTTCAAGTCCGAGCCTCATCCCCCCAGCCACAGTCGGGTCAGATGACAAGGAACAAATACAAAACCAGGAGGAACTGAGAGATCATGGTCTAGCTATTCCTTTAGTATCCCCAACGCAACCTTTGGAAATACTTTACAATACGGGTAAAGACTTTAAAATTTACAATTTTTCACAGTTTGTTTTTTCTCAACTTTTGGTGGATGTTTTGGCTAAAGGATTAACTTTTGTACCCTCCTGTAGAGCTGGTGTTGGGAGGACTATATTGGACCTGAAACTTTTTGTGAGAAAGTTGAACCTGTCACTGTTGTTGGGTGATTCCCAAAAACACAGAAACCCTTACCACATAGCAAGTACTTTTAATCCACCATTACTCCCAGCTGTCAGAATTTTCGAACAATTGTGTGATCTTGACATTCACCACCTCCTCAATTCAAGGTGCCAGGCTCATTTTAATATTACTAAGGAGGAGAGGGCCTTGTTAGAGGCACTCAGATTTGCATCAGTTAGACTTATGCAACCCGACAAGGGAGGGGGATTGGTGGCTATGGAAATGAATGACTATAATGACAGGATGTTGGCTATCCTATCTTCTAATACTTACCAGGAGGTTTCTACGAATGAATTGAATCTTAGCTTGTGCCACATCCGGTCATTTTTCGAGGAGATGTTCATCAATGGCGTTATTGATGTAGATGTATATAATTTTGTTTCTGTGGCATCACCTAAAATTCCAGTCTTGTTTGGGAACCCCAAAATACACAAGAACATCTATGATCCACCTATGCGGCAACTGGTCAGTGCCAGAAGTAGCATTACGTATGCAGCGGTCAAGGTGGTGGACGAGATTCTCAAGAAGTATGTGGACAGAGTTCAATACATTTCGAGAAATTCTTGGGCATTTTTGGAAAAAGTGGGTTCTGTTCCATTTAATGCTGATTGTATTCTCTTGACCATTGACGTTGTTGACCTGTACTCATCTATCCCCCATTTGGAGGCAGTTGAGTGGATCCAATTGGAAATGGTTTTTCACCATGCTCCTGCAGAAGAAGTTACGATGGTCAGCGAACTATTGGAGGTTATTCTTACCAGCAACTTTTTTACATTCAATAACCGGTGGTTCCACCAATTGATTGGGGTCCCTATGGGATCGCCCTGTGGAGCCAGTGTGGCCAATTTAGTTATGGCCACTGGGAGAGGGTGTTTGTTTTATCTAATTCTTTGGTCCAGGAGAAAGTAGCGTTATACACTAGGTTTGTGGATGACATTTTTGTCATCTTCAATGGTATTCTAGATGATGTTAATAACATAGTGCCATTTTTTAGTGGCTCCACAAAATTTTTGAAATTCACATCTGAGTTTGCCATTGACAAGATTACCTACTTGGACATGGTACTAGAGAAATATAGGAGCCTAAATCGCTTCGTGGCCAGCATACATCGGAAGCTGACTTTCTCGAATTCTTATCTACATTTTGACAGCGAACACCCATTACACCAAAAGAGGGCTATCGTGAAAGGCCAATTTGTTCGAGCAGCCCGTATGACATCAGAAGATAAGAAATTTCACGAGGAGTGCAAGTTCATCTTTGGCATGTTCGTCAGCAGAGGGTACCCTGCCAATTTTGTTGCAGAATTGAGTTTGGAAGTGCAGGGGAAGAGGGCCAATGGCCACTTCCGCCCCATTTTGGGGAATATTGAGGATGGGTCTTTAGGTTTACCTCGCCTCACCAGTGAGTCTGATACTTTCAATTGTACTTTTGTAATTTCATTCAACTTGGATGCAATGGACATTGTATCCAATATAAAGAAAAATTGGCGCTTATTAACCACCGAGTCAATAGGAACAGTTGGACTATTATCACCACCTATGGTTACTTTCAGGAGGGGCCTTAACATCAAAAACATCCTGGAGTCCAAAGTTGCTGGTGCCTCCCCCAGATCTGGGATGTTCAAATGTAACATGTGCAGGTACTGCAGATACATCAAAGCAAGTTCAGCTTTTTCCATCAGGGACAAGAAGTATCTCATACAAGGAAGATTCAATTGTGCCAGTAATCGGGTGGTATATTTAGCCCAGTGTTCAGTCTGCCCAGGTTTCTACATCGGCAATACTGATAGGAAACTACAGGAATGAGTATACGAGCACTTATATGCCATCAGGAAGGGGAAGGTCGACAACGCTCTGGCCAAACATATATTAGATAATCCAGGTCACGAATTTTCATTTACAGTCATCGATCAGCTAAACCAAGAGTTTATGGAGGGACCCGATTCTTTAAGACTTGAATGCAAGGAGTTGATGTGGCAACTTAAGTTGGAAGCTTACCATTTACCTGGACTTAACAGTATGCTTTCCATCAGTTGATTCCTCAAATTGAGAAGCCTAGTGAGGTGAAGCCCCCTAGAGTGACTTAATGCCATCTGGGAACATATTTTTGGGTTTTACCATTTATTATTTTTATTTTTATTTCATTTCTGTGTTCACCACTTATTGTTTATATTAATGTTTATATTAACACTTGTGGGAATTTTTTTCCACTTTTATACTTATTTTTAAAATACATCATAATTTTTCTTGTGGCCATTGACACATTTGATCATTAGTATTTATATGTAATTATGGTGGCTTTAAAATTCAATATTTGGAGCATCATAGGTTTACCAGCATTGATGGCAGGTATGAGTAGTAGATACCAAATTGTTGAACATTTTGGCTGCTTCTTAGTTAAAAATTTCAAAGTGTAATTATGTGCTTTTTAAAGGGGAGCCGCTAGGGGGCGCATTTGAGTGGCGTAGTGATGTATTTATAGTGAGACAAATGTGTGGTGCAGTTTGTTTCTCTGAGGAAGTTGGTGCAGAGCGCCGACGAAAAGCTTGTTTTTAAGCTTAATAAAATTTCAATTTGGTTTTTTCGCTTATTGGCGTTCTTGTTCACAACATAACCTGTGGATTATAAAGAACTTTGCACACATCTATCTGAATCCAGGAGTTTAAAGGCACTGGATCTGCAAAGGTGTTTTTTTCACCAGGATCAAACATTTGGTTAAAACAAAATTATCAGAGAATAATGCCTGTAGGAAAAGATTAATGTTATACCAGTAGGACTTAAGAGCTACACAGTAAAAAAAAAAATGTGTGACCAATCCACCTTAGTGTCCAACTTACATCTCCAACACAACACTTTTTTTTACTGATTATCTCTATTTTGTGTGGTGTAAAAAATGATCTGTACATAAATTTCCAGGAGAACAGTCCTCATTTAAGAGATGAGATAGTCAGTTTAGAAGATTCCAGAATTATTTGTTTTATCATTATCATTTGGTGGGTTGCTATTAACTAAACAGAAGTAATCCCAATAATTCTCCAAATATTTGTTTGTTTTATTTCTAATTACTTTATATATTTTAGAAAGCTTACCATTATTAGGTAAATTCTGCTGTATGAGTATTATGAAAAGGTTTAATAACTTGGGGACAAAAATTCTTGTACTTGGTGACAATAGGTCAGTTTTACTAATCACAAACTGTCTACCGGATTGTATTTCCAACCATATATCATTACTTAAGTCATATATAGTAATTAAATAATCTATTGAGTTCAGTTTGTCATTAGTCAACAAGTGAAACCAATAAATGAGATTCTTTTCCTTAAGTAACGTCATCTTAGAAAGATTTAGAGAAGGAATATTCCTCTGTGTAAAAGCAATAGGAAAAAGAAGGAACATCCAAGCTTTATAAACTGGATTTCTATAGATAAAATGTATAAATGTGTATGTAATGGGAGGTATGTATTTGAAATGGATTCACTTTAGAAGCATGAAATACTGAAATGTCAAAATTCAGTATTTTGAGCCCATAAAGTGGAATCCTGAAAAGAGCGAAAGCCCAGAAGCGTGAAATTCAAAATCTCAAATACCAGAGGTTTTGAATTTCAGGCTTCTGAGGTTCTGTTGTGGTTACGGATTCGGGTAAGTGTTTGTGTGTGTGTGTGTGTGTGTTAAGGGTTTTGGGTAGGAGCTGTGGTGTGTGTTAGTGTGTTTTGTTGCTGTGATGTATGTGTGTGAGCAGAATGTAGCTTGTGAGGTGGTGTTGTGTATGTGTGTTTGTGTGTAGTGCGACCTCAGACTTAGAATATTTAAGTAGGGGGTGTGTGGGGCACTAGAGAGCTTGTATTTGTGTGTCGGAAGGATGGTGTGTGTGTGTGTGTGTGTGTGTGTGTGTGTGTGTGTGTGTGTGTGTGTGTGTGTGTGTGTGTGTGTGTGTGTGTGTGAAGTAGTACCGCAAAATTCAAAATCTCCGGTGTGTGAGATTTTGAATTTCACGGTTTTGAGTTTTCTATGTTTTACAGATTTGACTTTATAGCTTCAAAATACTGAATTTCACCATTTCAGTATTTCGAGGATATAAACTGAATCCATTTGGAACTTATTGGTTGTAAAATAATCTTTTAATACCCAAATAAATGAGTTATTTAATATTAACATTTTATTACAGTTAGATATGTTAGCAGTGTTAAAACAAAGAATTTCTTGAAACTTTTTCCATTTGGCTGAGTAATATTTGTTAGTTAATAGAGGCATAGTTTTTTATCACAGAAGAGACAGAATATAATTCTAAATCTAGTAGACTAATTCCCCCAGAATATAAATCCCTCATATGCTGTACTAGTGCTACTCTGAGTTTATTAGGAAACCAAAAAAACTTTAAGATCAGTGAGTTGAATTCCTTTATGTATGGTTTAGGAGGTAGTAAGGACAAAGACTGTACAATATATAATATTGTTGGTAAAATAATCATTTTAATAATAGAAAGCCTCTCTTACATTGTGGAAAGGAGTTTATTCCATACATCTATGAGATTCTTTATGATGATTAAACTATTGTTATAATTTAAATCTTTCATATCTTTAATATTATTAGCTAATATTATTCCTGAATATGTTAATCTGCCTGCTTGAACAATATATTTGGTAAACCTCTCATTCAAATTATCAATATTATAATTGATAGGATATATTTTTGTTTTACCATCATTAAAGATTAGACCAGATTTCTTCTGAAAACTTTCCACAGATTCAAAAATAGCAGAAAGGGAGCCATTATTTCCTTTAATAGTAAAAAATGTCATCTGCAAACAGCTGGATTTTAGAAGTCATATCAAGACTTAATTTAATGCCCTCAGTTTGTGGATTCAGCCTTATAAAATTAGCTAATGGTTCCATAACAAGTGTGAAGAGCAAAGGGGATAGAGGGCAACCTTGTTTAGTTCCTCTGAGGATTTGACTGGATTGAGAGGTGTAAGTACCTATCTTAATATAGGCCTGGCATCCTTTATAAAGATGATTGGTAAGTTGTATAAAATTACTAGAGACATTTAGTTCTTCTAAAATAATGAAAGGTTAATCCCAATTAACAGAATCAAAAGTACAATTTATATCTAAGCTGATTAGATTCAAATTAACTTTTAAATTATTAACAAAATCAATTAGTACCCTTTTAATATTGTCATATATGTTCCTATTTAAAAATAAATCTAGTTTGGTCTTCTTCAGTCAAATATGGAAGACATTATTCAGTCTGTTAGCATGAATAGACATAAACATCTTGTAGTTCACATTTAAAAGACAAATTACCCTATATGAACATTTGGTAGGGTTTTTATCATCTTTCAGTATGGGGGAGAAAAAAGTGTACTTCCATGAAGAAGGGATATTAACCAAATATTTACATAAAGAAAAAACTTTCTCTAATAAAGTCCAAGCTTCCTTATGCATTAGTTTATAAATTTCAGGGATAATTCCATCATTACCTGGGGCCTTATTTCATTTTAAACCACTAACTTGAGACTGAATTTCAAACATTAAAATGGGTTTGTCAAGTGCTTCAGTTTGTATAACTAATAACTTATTTTGTGTATATTTCTTAATAAATAATCCAACTACTTCTTTAGGATCTAATAATGTAGAATTCTGATTAATTTTATTACTGTTCTCTGAATTCCATTAGTACAGCCCCAATTTCAGTAATATTTTATTTTTAGCTGAGTAAATCTCTTTAATGTAACTAAACTTACTAAACCTCTTAGTCTTGATTGTTAAGTTATTCAAAGACTTAGAATTAACAAAACAGTTTATACATTTGAATCTAAGTTAATCATAATCTTATGATTTACAATTTCCAAATATTTGCTATTTAAAGCGTTACTTTCTTCTATTTTACTGATTTTACTATTTTGGTTGAGTAGTTTTAATTTATCAACTTTTCCTGTATCTCACTTATTTCTTTATCCCATTGCCTTTTCTTATTTTTATACCAATTAGTATTTCTCCAATATATCTAAACTTTTAATGCATCCCAAATATATATATATATATATATATATATATATATATATATATATATATATATATATATATATATATATATATCCACTTTGTAATCTCAATAGCCCAGAATCTTGAGTTTTGATACATCAAACTCAAAACACTGAGAGTTTGGAATCTCAAAACTACAAAGTGGTGAAAAAAAAAAAACAAGTAAAACAATGTTTTTGCAAGGGGCAAGCCCCCCTGCACACCCACATCCCCTGCAACTTAAATATACCATCTCCAAGATCACACTACAGTGAAGAGAATGGTAATGCTCCCATTATACTTACCATTCTCTCCACTGTAGTGCAATCTCAGAGATGGGATATTTAAGGTTGCAGGGGGTGAGGGGGTGCAGGGGTGCTTGCCCCCCTACAAAAACAGTTTTTAGTGTTTTTCTTGTTTTTTTTTTACTTTAAAAGTAGATAAATATATATATATATATATATATATATATTATATATATATATATATATATATATATATATATATATATATATACATATATATATATATATATATATATATATATATATATATATATTTAGATATATAGATTCGTATCACTTCATTGAAAGACCATTTCACTGACACCGATTTCACTGAGACCAAATCACCTAAAGTTTGTTTCACTGAAAGTTCATTTCACCTAAAACTCATTTCACTGACAAGTAGTACTCTAAGTCAAGTCAAAGGTACATGTCCTTTTCCCCACTGTAGTGCAATCCTGGTTTTAGTATATATAGTTGGGGGTGTGTGCGGTTTTCTGTTGTCTGGTTTTGTTTTACATTATTTGGTAAAACCCAACTAGGTGGGGGGGACTATGCCCCCCACACCCCCCATAACTATATATACTAACACCAGGATTGCACTACAGTGGGGGAAAGGACATATACCTCGGACTTGCCTTAGAGTACTACTTGTCAGTGAAATGAGTTTTAGGTGAAATGAACTTTAGGTGATTTGGTCTCAGTGAAATGAGTGTCAGTGAAATGTTTCTTCAGTGAAGTGATACGAATCCAGATATATACAGACACACACATATATATATATATATATATATATATATATATATATATATATATATATCAGAAGTCTCTTTGACGCTGTTAGACTTAATGAAAAGCTGAATTTCAGAAATAAGGAAATCTTTAAAATCTTTTAAATTGGTTATATAAGCTGGAATTTTTTTAATCTGGGCACAATTATTTGGACTAATTAGTAATTCAAAAGAAATAGCGTTATAATCTGATAGAGGGCATGAAATTACTTTAATCTTTCTCAAACTGTTAATCAACTCATTTGATACATATAGGTTCATAGTTTTATAGGTAGGTACTAGGCTGTCAGCCCAAGGGCCTATGTAATCCTAGCCAGCAAGGTTCCATGGCTTACGCCAACCAAGAAAGTTATTTTCCTGTGCCACTGTTGAGCAGAGACACAGAAGTGATCCCCAGGGTGAATTTCCTATTTCCCATCCACTCATCAAGATTTCTCTTGAAGAGTGCTAATGAAGAACTTTGCTTGACATAGATGGGTAGCTTGTTCCAGAGTATAGGAAGTCTCTGGGACAGGAATCTATCCCTCCAGCGTGTCCTGTTTATTGTGGTGACAAGGTTTAGGTCCTTGGAGTGTGTAGCTTGGAGAGATTGGGATTTCTTTAGGTGTAGCATGTCCAACAGCTCTGGGTTTGACATAGCTTTATAGGTTAGGCAGAGATCACCTCGGAGTAGGCAATATGCTACGGAGTAAATCTGGAGTTTTTTGAGGCGGTCAGTGTAGGACATTTGTTTGAGGCCAGTAATCCTCTTTGTGAGGTACTTCTGTGGCCTTTCCAGCTACTGCAGATGTCTTGTGAGGTACATTCCAAAAGGGGCGTTGTACTCTATAATGGGTCTAATGAGTGATGAGTAGAGGGGAACAATGACCTCTTTTTTCCTGGATGAGAACCCTTTTATGATGAAGTGTGCCACGTAGAAGAGCTTCCTGACTACTGTGACGATGTGACTATCAAAGGAGAGACTACTGTCCACCTAGGTCCCAAGGTCTCTTATCATGCATTCAGTGTTAAGTAGATTGCTGCCTATGTGGTAGTTCATGGGGTGCAGAGTTTTTACCAAAGGGGATGAAACTGCACTTTTTGGCATTTAGCTTGATGCCATGGCTCTGAAACCAGGCATCTGTCTCAGTGAGGCCCGTCTGTAGGATGTCCACATCATTTTGGGACTTAACTATGGCTCCTAGTTTGCAGTCACCTGCTAACTCCGTTAACCAGAGGCCTTCTGTATTAGCCTGTACTTCAGAGAAGTAGATACCAAACAGGAGAGGTCCCAGGATGGAACCCTGTGGTATTCCACTTGTCACTGCTTTGAGGTCAGATTTAGAGTCTGCAACTTTTACAGTATGGGTTCTGTCAGTGAGCCAGTTGACAACCCATTTTATAGGGATTTATACCTAGTTTAGTGAGTTTAGCTATAATTCCAGAATGGGGGATGGTGTTGAAAGCTTTGGCGAGGTCAAGATAGGCTGTGTGAATCACCTTACCCTCATCCACGGCTTTGGTGACTGCCTCAAAGAAGTCAATCAGGTTCAGGAGGCATGATCTGCCTTTCACAAACCTGAACTGGGTGGGATCCAGAGTTTGGAGGTTACCAATGTCTTTGTTTATGAGTTCCATGATGATAAGTTCCATGGCCTTGCAGACCAGGCTCATCAGGCAAATAGTTCGATAGTTTCTGGGATCAGTGGTGGCTCCCGCTTGTGGAGTGGGATAACTGTTGCTGTGCACCATTCAGTGGGCACAAAGCCTGATGTGAGGCTATTATTGAACATGGTGCTTAAGTGGGGAGCCAGTTTGTTCTGAAGTTCATGTAAAACGCAGCCTGGAATGTTGTCCGGTCCCATGGATGCTGTGTTTTTGGCTTTAGAGAGTGCAGCTTTTACCTGCATAGTTGTGATTACAGGGACTCTGCATTCTTCCTGTATAGATATGGGCCCTTTAGTGGGTGAGAGGGGGATAAAGTTAGCACTGAACCTATCTGCCAGGATGTTGTCAATATCAGTTGGTTCTGTAATTTTCGTGCCTTTGTGCTGTAACTCAGAGCAGATCTGGGTGCTGCCATCTAGATTCTTGACATAGCTATAGAATGCTTTGTGGTTGTCCTTGGATTTAGTGGTGATTTTGTTTTCGTAGCTTGCTTTGGAGGAGCTTATAAGGGATCTCAGCTTCTTACTGAGGCTGACCAGGGAGCTCCTCCACTCATGGGATTTTACTCCCTTTTGCAACAGTTTCTTCCTTCTGTTGTACAGTTTGTTTATGGCAGGGGACCACCAGATCGGCTTCCTTTTTTTAGAGGATAGCGTCTTGGTTCTGTTTGGGATAGCACGATCCATGCACTCGTGTAAGTGCTTATAGAGTGCATTTGTGTAGGGTTCAGCAGTTGTAACTGTATTGTCCATCTGCATGGGTGTCATGAAGTTCACCACTTCTGTCTTAAGAAGCATGAAGTTGGCTTTGGAGAAATTATTTACTGTGGTTTTCTTAATGGGGGGTGGGGGCAGGATGTGGATATCAAGGGTGATAAGCTTATGGTCGGATCGGACCAATGAGGAGTTGACTTCAGGTGTAGAACACCGGTCACTCATGTTGGTAATGACTAGTTCTAGGATATTGTTGCCCTTGGTGGGGGTGTGGATAAGTTGATCTAGGGCATTGAAGTTTATGAATTCCAGAATGCATTGAGCTAAGGAGTTGGTACACGAGTAGTTTTCCCAGTTAATGGTGGGGTAGTTGAAGTTGCCCATTATTAGGGTGTTTGGTTGAACCCTAATATTTTCCAGTACATCAAGAAAAGAGGAGTGGGAATCCTGGGGCATGGTGGGGGATCTGTATTAGTACTGTACTGTACTGTATTAGTTCTAGAATATGTACCATGCCTGTGAGAAAATGAGTGATAAAACAGAATCTGAGTCAGAAAAGTCATTAATGTCTCTAATATGAAATGTACTAATAAAATATTTCAAAATTTTAGCTGCAGGTAAAAGTCTTCTTTTTCCAGAAGTATTGGAATCTTTATCTGCTAAAATACAATTAAAATCTCCCGCAAGAATATTGTTTCCTTTAGATACTTGAACAATCTGATTTAAATGTTGTTTCACAGTGTTGATCCCAATTCCTGGACTTCAATAAACATTAACTGGGGTATATAATTTCCTATTAAGCTCCACTGTAACCGAACAAAACATACCTTTGTCATCCTTATATGTATCGATGAATTTAGTAATAGGCAAAGAATTATACTACAGTATAGCTATTCCGCTCTTCTTTTAAGAATGGTGAGAACTAGATAACACAGAATAACATGTAGTATTATGTTTATCTACATCTTCAGACAAAAGGTGTACGTCTTGTAAAAAAACAACTTGGGAATTGAATAGTTACAAATATTTGTGTAGACATCCCCTCTTACAACCATTATTCAAACCATTGATATTAATAGATATCTATTTTAAGTAAGAAATGAAGCATAGTGAAAGAATTTACATATAATATAACCATTAATTTGATTTGAAAACATACATAAGTCATCACTCCATCAGTGTTGAAATTAATTTGTATAAACCTATGGTCAATCATTAATGAGACAGCAATATAGATCAAGATCATACAGTGAGTAGACACCCAAAAAGAACATAAAAATTCAATATGAAATAAACCTAGAGTTCTGTACCCCAATAATCCCTCCATGGAGTCTAATACTCCTAGGCGGAACAGTATTCACTGCCCAAGCCCAACCACTTAACAAGCAACAACAGTTGACTTTCCCCCACCACTTGTTAGAAAATTATTTATTTAGTCTTCTAATAAAATATAATAAACTGATCTGAAGCTAAGTTGTACCATTCAAGGAAACTTAAACTTTGGAGAGGGAAAATTAACTTTAGTTAAAAATAAAAAGGATGTAAAATGTTTATGCTTATATTACTATATAATTATTCCATATGAATGACTCTTATATTAGTTTGATAAGAATAACAGAGTTAAATATAGAACATGACCAAAAATAAAACCAATGTTACCAATTCCAGAGTAAAACGATCTATGATTAATTAGAATATCTTCTGGATGAATTAGATGATAAAATTCTTAGGCTAAAAACTATTAAAATTAAAAGCCGAGTTAAAAAACACTACAGACATAATGCAAGATGTTTATGTTTCTATATGCAGCATCAAGTCAAGTTTACAGATTTATGTATCAAAGAAGAAATCTGGCACAGACATGTGGTTTATGCAGAACACCTTGTTTAATTTCTAAAAGGCATAACTTATAACAGCCTAGGGAAAGACAGGGTGTTTTTGTCAACCAATCACAAGATGTTCACAACATCAACAGATGTCTCCTCATCCTGCATCAAGATTCCGTTAATAAAAGTGGAGAACAGCACTGTTGGCAGAGACACAACTTATACTGACAACAATTGATATAAGGCTAAACCTAAGTGTTTAATTTATTGTCTTAGATTGTTAAAATGAATGTCAGCACCACATACACATTTTAATTTAGACAAGGAATATAATGTGCTCTGCCTTGGGTAAAATGCCATAGTCTATACATTGGGAAGCAGCAATAACCATCATATACTCCATTCATTTACCTCAAGCAGATTCCCATACATTGAAACAAATGAATCACTCATAACATTGATTACCCTATTTAGATAATGACAGTTATAAAAGATCTCTCCATACCACTCAACTCCATCTAGCAGACAGCACAAAGAAGCTCACAGGTTTGAGTTCTCCATTCATCGGAAATCACCAACAAGACATGGTATACCCCCCACCTTAGTTCATGTAACATAAATTGGTAGAGTCCAAAATGGTAGCTCCCTCACCTCATGCCTGAGACTGACAACTACATATAACAAATCAGCATTATTCAGATGAAAAGAAATGCAAACCAGTGTCTGGATGCACTCAAACCACCAGTGAAACCATTTCCAATATTGCAACATTTTCACCCAAAGATCCACCCACAAGATATTTCCCAAAACACCTACCATTGCATCAAGGTGCAAGTAGTAAATACTGGGTCTATATCAGAAGAGCGAATGCTTAAAATAGCAAACACTCTTCTATCGAACTTAAAAAATGCGAAACCTTAAAATGTCGAAGCAACAGATCAGTGAATTTTTTCCCAGGGAAAAAAATTGCTGATCCAAAAAAAAAACAATGTACAGACAAAATAAAGTGGGGGGCTTTGCCCCCCAGACCCCCCAAATTAAATATACCAACTTTGAGATCGCACTGCAGTGGAGAAAACAGCAAAGTTTGGAGAACGGCTCAGCGATTTTTTTTCCCTGGGAAAAAAATCGATGTTCTTTGCCTTCGACATTTTCAGGTTTCGCATTTTAAAGTTTGATAGAAGAGCATTCGCTATTTCAAGCGTTCGCTCTTCTGATAGGAACCCGTGAATACCATCTGTAAACCGGCCCATTCTATGGAAAAAAATCTCAAACAACCACAGCACATAATACGGAGAAATGAAAAATCATTTATGATAATTGTCACTGAATCACAATTCTCTCTAAACTAGCTCTTCTTTAGAAACTATGTTTAAAACATATCATTAAATATATTGCAACATTTCTGTGCTGCATCCTATACTATTTGTATAATAATCCTTTTTTTTCCTGTATATTGTATGTACTTACCAATCATAAATATTAACTGTTCCCAAGAAAAGAACCAAACTGTCCTTTAATGGGTCTAGCTATAAAAATAAATAAAGCCTACTTTCCTCTTTAAATATAGATAAAATTAAACAGCTAATTAGAACTAAAGGAGCAATTAACTACATCATTTGACTGAGAAAAAAAAAAGACTGAGTAGGTAGTTTTCAGTGGGAAATCTACCATGCTTGAGCCACTGGAGAAAACTTCAGACTTGAGAAATCTCAAGCAAAAAAAGGAAACCACTAAGTGTATAAGAAACAACACTGAAATCCAGAAAAAGAGAACAAAACCAAGCCAGCACATCCAAATGCAAAGCAGCCCAGCCATAGACACCACACTACAACCATTCCATGACAACCATTTAAATCCTATCAAAAGCTACCAGCCAGACCACGTTCACACTCTAAAATGGAAAAAAAGGAAAAGTAAGGCAAATCATTCAGCCAACGCAAAGTATACCGAAAAGTGAGACCATTCAACCTGCAAGAAACATACCAAAGGGAGTAAATAACCATGAGTTCA
The DNA here is from genome assembly GCF_019279795.1 of Protopterus annectens. Taxonomy (NCBI): domain Eukaryota; kingdom Metazoa; phylum Chordata; order Ceratodontiformes; family Protopteridae; genus Protopterus; species Protopterus annectens. The sequence continues at coordinate 1,399,033,238 of NC_056731.1, forward strand.
AAGATATATACATGCAACAGGCTACCAAAGTATAGTTCACTTTAAACATACAAAAGATCTCAAGCCTCCAACCAGATACATATCACAGGCCAGATATAAATCAGACCAAACAATTTAAACAATATAAAAAACACAAAAAGTATTTAAAGGGCAGTTGAAAATCATCCTTGGTGCGGAAAACACGAGTCAGTTAGATTATGTTTTTCTATGGAAAAATTACCTATACAGGTTAGTAAAACAATTAATTACAAATCAGCTATAACAAGTAATAAAATAAACAAGACTGAAATTATTTGTATATATAGGGAGAATAAAGGCATTAAAAGGTCAATATCATCAACAAAGATAAATAGTTAAAACATATTATTACCTTTTTAGAAAAGGGCATCCACAACTCCTATTTCAGTTTCTGAGGTATATGAAAACCAGTTATGTATTAGATATTTGCTAATAAGGAAGAAAGTGGCACTTTTACTGCTAGGAAAAAAGGAAAAGTTAACTAAAATAGTAATTTGTCTTTCATTTTCCTCTTCTTGTCATTTGACTTCCAATTATTATTTTCTGCAACTCTCTTCAGAGACATGCCAGCCCAATCCATATCTTCTGTTTTATCCAGGATTTTGTTAGATCTTATGTATGTCACAGCTGAGTCCGGGTCTTCAAATATTTTAAATCCATCAGCAAGAAATATTTTTAGTCTGGCAGGAAATAAGATATATTATTTGTTTCATTTTAAGTTCATAACCAAGGGCAAAAACTGTTTTCTTTTAGAAATAGCAGCTGAGTAATTATTGTCAAAATGAAGGATGTTGTCATTTATTTTAATTGGTGACTTAGACCAAGCGTTTTTTAGGACCAGCTTTTTGTCCTGGGATGAAAAGAATTTTACAATTGTTGATTTAGTGAGAGGATTATTCTTAGATGGGGATGGGGCTAGGGATCTATGTTGTGTCTTTCGGCTTTTCCCGGTTAGGGGTCACCACAGCGGAACTCCGGTCCGCTAATGATTGGCAGTTGATTTTTATGTGCTGAGTTGCCAGCCCTAACGCACAACCTTCAATGAAGGTATGCCCGTTCACGCATGTCTCCACGCAGAAGACGCTCTAGCTAAGAGTCAAACCGGTCAGCGTCTTACTGTGAGGCGACAACGCTACCGCAGCACCACCACCGCGGATGGGCTAGGGATCTATGTGCCTTTTCAATTCCATATGACAAAGCCTCTGTAAAATCTTGAACTTTAGTAACCAAGAAGTCAGAAAGTTCACCATATTATTACCTTCTACATTGTCTGGAAGTGTGAAGATCCTTATATTATTTCTGTGAGACCTATTTTCTAAGTCATCTAGTTTATTCAGCAACAAAGTATTCTGCTACAGCAAAAATGTTGATATTATTTTCTCCCTCAGTTAACCTTCCTTCTATGTCATTAAGAGATTGTTCAATGTCCAGAATCTGGGTTTTTCTACATCTGTATGTTATCATGGATGTGTTCCATTTGCTTTGAACTCTTCTCCTTAAAATCATCCAGTTTAGTGCCCATTCTATCTAGTTTCAGTGACAACTCCTGTATATTAGCTAGAAGAAACTGAAACTCTTTCCTGAATAAAGAATCCTGAGAATTAACCTTGAAGGAACTCATTATTAGTCAGGGATGTGTAGAATTGACCAAGTAATTGTTTGATAGGAAATTTCCAGATAATGAATACAATGTTTTGATACAATCCTAGATGACACTTAAACGTATCAAAATATGCATAGTTAGTTCAGTTAGGATTGTTTAGAACAAAGATTTCCTGTCAGAAATCTTTAAAGTGGCAGAGTTAAAGAAAACTGCTGCTAACCAGAGCTCATCTTGGCCATGCCCCCTCCTTTACACATTTTTAAGTATCTTGCAGTCCTTTTGAGAGATGATTGACATTACACCGTGTTTTGTTTTCCTAAACCCATCTTCTTAAGAGCAACTTGATTTACAGGAGCATTTACTTTTTTTGAAAAATAAAGAGTTCTGTCATTATAACGTCATTCTATGTCACAGCAGGGGCGGTGCTTCCTACTGCATATCCTGGTGTGTCCTAATATAAACAATCGCCACAAATTCTGTTCAAGACATACAGTGTAGTGTCACTGAAAGAGAAGAGAATTTGGAAAACATGTTCTGAATATAATATAATTCTGAGATATGAGCTACAAAACCAGCAAATGAGATTCAGTGCTAGAAAGTATAAAGTAATACAGTTTAGAGTTTGTAAGCCTGAGAGTATATGTTAGAGGTGTAGAGATATCAGAGAAAAAATATTCATATGTCTGGCTAATGTGTGATTATATGAGTCAACCTGCAAAGGTAGCATTTAATGCTAGGAGTATGCTAGACTGTATATTGAGATTTGATTTAAAACACATGAAAGTGATGATTTCATTACAGAACACTGTTAAGGCTGCAGCCAGAATAAAAACTTCAGTTTTAAATGTATACTGAGCTAAGAAGCTTTCTTTATTGGACAGGTACATAACAAAAGTGAAAAGCAAAATTAAAATGGTGAAAAGCATGGAGGAAAGCAACAGAGATAAAGAGCTGTGGAATGGACGCTGGGCCTTTCATCTCATGAAAGAAAAAAGGGAGAACTTGGTTGTGTCACATGAGACAATATAAAGAAGAGAAGTGGAGTGGAGTTTGAGATAAAGGATCTACTGGAATAATGGAGCATACATGATAAACTGAAAGGTTATGATGAAGTATTTTTTTACAGCGTGGGTAGTAGGAATGGAATCACTGAAGGCAAACATATCAGTAATTCAGACAGAAGTAATATTTTAAATTTGGGAGTGAGACAGATGGTTGAGGGCTGATGTGGAAGGGCCTGTTAGATTAGTAACATCATGTAAATCAATCAGATAAACACTTGCTTTTCCATTTCCTATGTGGTACAATATTGTGTTCAGCAATCTGACATCCTCCAGAGAAGACTTAAACTTATAAATGCAACAGTGCCAGTCATTCATCATGGTATATTATGCTGACTGATTGCCAAATGGATTTAATCTCCTAATGGCAGTTATGATGGTAGCTGGTTTTTACAAGGACAGTTTATACCAGAAACAATTAATACTGATTCATCACCTGCTGTAGTACCTTCAGCCTTGTACTTAGAAGCAATTGAATCATTGCAAGTTTGCTAGTTCGCTTCCCTCAGCAGTAGGATCAGATAGTACCATTAGCAGTTAAGCTGTTAGCCAGCAACTGTCTAAGGAGTAAAAAAAAAAACCTCCCTTGTACAATAACTGAATGCACCAGCTATGGGGCCCAAACTGCACCCCAGGTTACATCCTTTTATGATTATAATTACTGTATGATTACCATATGAAAACTAATGACACATTCTAAGGTGTGTTTACCAAGGTACAGAATCAATGGCTTAAAATCTGCAAGACAAGAGTGCAAATGTGAAAACAGGTGCTGCCTCTGAAGTGGAAATATATTTCTGCACATTGTCCTGAATTAGTATTCAGATTGTTATTTTTGTGATCTGAGGACCATTTAAGAATGTTAAGATCTTAAGATTACAGACAGCTGGCAGGACTGATCATTGAGGTTTATGATTTTAATTATACATGGGTCATATGCCTGAGTATCCGTGAAAACTGAAAGTCTCACCTCCTATTAAATGGATACTAAAATGATTTCAAATTGCTTCACAGAGTTGCTGCAGGGACATTAGTGCGATGGAAGTTCAGACAGGCATTTAACTTGGTGATCTCCCATGACAGAAGTTAATACAAGTCATTACGTTTTGAAAGCTACAGTAACTGGATTGATAAACACAGTAGTATAATCAATCATTTTAATAAATGAATTGGGGATACATTAATTTCTCACTGTTGGAACTGAGTGCCCTGCACTAAACAGTAATGTGATTAGATGCACTAAGCCATTATCACATTCTGGCATTCTAAACTTACTCCTGTAATTCTTTTTTGAAAGCAAGGTAAAAAAACATATCTTTCTTTCAGTTTACTATCACAGTCCTGTAGCCCATGTGATAGAAACCCATAATCCTGAAACCATAAAATCAAAATGCTGAAGACCAAAATGTCTAAAAATATTGAATACTTAATTCTACTACCAGTGTGAAGATGTGAAGACTGGAAAGAGTGCTCACATGGGTCTTGCAAAGGGATGGGGGATAAGTTCAGGGGTTCAATATGGTGGTCTTCAACATTTTTATCTTTTGATATTATGGTTTCAGGATTACAGGTTTCAAGCATGTGAGTTACAGGATCGTTGATAGCAAACCTTTTTTTTTCTATACAGTGGGTCATGTGTAAAGTAACAGAATAAAATGTGCTGGAAAAATGAGAGAGAGAGAGAGAGAAATGAGTAATGTAAGTAAGGCAGTGTTTCAGTGTTTATTTTTTAAGGTGCTTGCACAGTCAGACCTCTGTGAGTTACAATGGGGTAGAGCAGGTCGAAATTTCGGTTTGTAATGTATGAAGTGGTATGTACAATATACAGCTGAAGAAGCTGTTTCTTTCAGCATGCAGATGCACTTGTATGACATCTCGTAAATGTAGGTCTGCAATCTATTTATAGCAGCAGTAGCATGGCAAATATCATACAAAGGGCTATATGCCATTTTTATGGGCAGCAACAACTGGAATGTCCTTGTAATTTGACATCAATGGAATTGGACAAGCGGAAGAGTATGATGGTGTGAAGAACAGCTTTGGCTATAAAACATTATGATTGCATTATAAAAGTATATGAAGCTCAGCAGAATCACCCCTGCCCACATTAAAAAATAATGCACATCCAATGGTTTAGAAGTAAATTAAGACTCATAAAGAACAGGCACTCCATGTGCACAGCAGAGTCTGGACTTCATGGAGTCTCTGATGAGGTACTTCTGCCCTCTTGTCTTCACGTACTTTTTGGAGAACTGTTGTTCTTATGCAATTACACCATGTTCTCCAGAAGCAACAGAGCATATTTCCTAAGGCTTTGTCTGATAATTGGCCTGCTGTTTTTATATTCCCTCATAACCACAGAAATCAAAACTTATACCAAAATTTAGCATAGCAACAATTACAAAGTCATATATATTGTCAAGCACTGAAATATTTATATATTGATAGTTTCAGAACCTGTGCAGAATATCCAGGTACCACAACAAAATGATGGTATTTGCTGAAAGACATATTTTGATGTTATGATATTAAATACTAATAGAAATTAGAAGTGGAAATGCTGAGGAAAAAGGAATTTTGGAGAGGTCAAGGAAGAAAATGAGTAAATGCCTGACGTGGAAATTTTAAAAGATGAAAAAAATGAATTGCATTGCAGAGCTGAGCATTGAAGATGGAATGGTGATAGAGACAAAATGAGAGACATTAATGAGATGGCAGTGTGTTATGAAAAACTGTACCACCACCTCACTCATGTGTGATGACCATAACCTTAACCCTATCCCTGTCTCTAATCCTATCCCTTACTAAAATTCTTTCCCTAATCATACCACTAAACAACACACACACACACACACACACACACACACACACACACACACACACACACACACACACACACACACACACGCACACATGCACACACACACACACACACACACACACACACACACACACACACACACACACACACACACACACACACACACACACACAAACACACATTGCATACACAACATACAAGAGCAACAAAAATATATCTCCACTTCTCTAGCTCTTACGCTAACTCTAACACACAAGCACTCACACACAAACTCTCATTTCTAATGTAGAAACTTTTGGTATATCCAAAACTTTTGACATTAACATTCACTGCTATTTACCAAGACTGTAAGTAAATCCCTGTAGAAAAACAACACTTGATATTGTTACTTTTCCTGCATTCAACAAACACTACTTTCGATAACTTCAGACAGCACAAAAACTATTGACAAAGCATGCCTTCAACAAGTTGTACTGTATACATGTGGACCTTGTTCACGTAGTCAGACCTGATACAGCAGAAATATCTGTCAATGAAGTGAGCTTATAACACAGTGACAAGGTCCCAAGAAAGCTAATTTGGGCAGTCCTGCAGTGGTTCAAAGCCCAAGAAACATTGGTAGAGTTAGTGCAATCTACGTACAAGGACCCAGTGACTCAAGTACAGTATTTGGACTTACAGAGGGATTCCCAGTGGGAGTGGGGTGCATCAGGGTTCATCTCTTAGCCCTCTGCTCTTCATAATAGTGATGGACTATATTAGTAAACAGGTCAGAGAGGCATTTCAACAAAGCTGCTATATGAAGATGATGTGGCATTACAGACAGACTAGAGCAAACACTTCAACAAAGGCTAGGGGAATGGAATACAAAAACAGAAGGCACATGAGATGAAACTGAGTACAAATAAGACACGTAATGGAAGAAAATGGGGGAAATCAGAAGAAGCTGAGAATTGAGAAAGAAGAGAAAACAGTGGAACAGGTTAACAGCTTCAGGTATCTGGGAGGGTTGGTTGTGAAGAAGGGAAGTCTGAATGAGGAGGTAAAAGCTAGAATCAGAGGGGCTGTAGCCAACTGGCACAAGAGAATCAGGGGTAGTGTATAACAGAACAATGCCAAAGAAGTAGAAACTAATTGTGTACAAAACTGTGGTGTAACAGTACTACTGTATGGTATAGAAACCTGAACAGTAAAGGCAGAGTACTTGATGAGATGAAGTGTCTGAGACTGGCTGTAAGTTGTACACCATAGGACAGACAAAGAAATTGTGACATCAGAGCAGAAGCCAGAGAAACTCCAATTGCAGCAAAAGTCAAAGAGAGCAGATTACGGTGGTTTGGGTACATTTGCAGAAAATAAGACAATCCGGTGAAGAAGATCTGGGACAGACAAGAAGAAGACAAGAGGAAACAATGCCATCTAGTAAAGAGATGGATGAATTATGTGAGGGAAGATTTGTGAAAGTCAGGCATGACTGTTGAAGAAGGTAGGAGATTGGCACTGAATCAAGAGAGATAGTGATAGTTGACGTGAGAACCTGAACCCATGTAGAAAATGCTGCTACTGATTATGATGATGATATACATATATATATTATATATATATCTATATCTATATCTATATATATATATATATATATATATATATATATATATATATATGTATATCATCATCATAATCAACCATTCTAGTTCAAGTAGTCGAGCTGCCACAATACTGAACATCAAAACATGAAGATGGAATTATCAATATCCTGGATATTGAAAATGGAAAATAAAGAAAACTTCTTTATTTTGCTCTGTGGCAAGCTCTCCTGCACCCTCCACAGGGGACGCTGTCACCAATCTGCCTGCTAATTATAGATAGCAACTCTGAGATAGCATCACCACAGTGGATATAGGCCAGTTTTCTAAACCCTTCTGTCCCACAGTCTCAAATAACAGACATCCCATGCACTTTTCCCCTTCAGTGTTCTGGATTTTATTAATTCTGTCTTTGTTTTCAGGTTCAATATTGTGGCTGTTCAGCTAACTGAAGTAGATGCATATATATATATATATATATATATATATATATATATATATATATATATATATATATATACTCCATTTGCCTGACATTCATTTGACTGACCCCAAATCACATAAACTTCACGTCACCGAAATTTCACTTCACCTAAAAGTAATTTCACTGACAATGAGTACTGGCAGTGTGTAGAGCACTGTAAGGCAAGTAAAAGGTATATGTCATTTTCCCCACTGTAGTGCGACCCCCCCCCCACCTACTTTGATTTTATAATCTCGTGTTTACTTTTATATTGTTCAGTAAAAGCAAACCACACCCCCCAACTATATATTCTAACTCCAGGGTCGCACTACAATGGGGAAGTGAAGTTTACGTGATTTGGGGTCAGTCAAATGAATGTCAGGCAAATGGAAGTTAGGTCAACTGAAGGAGATCAATATATATATATATATATACTGTATGTATATATATATATATATATATATATATATATATATATATATATATATATATATATACACTGTATGTATATATATATATATATATATATATATATATATATATATATATATATATATATATATTGTATATACATAGACATTTTACCTGTTGTTTTATCATAATATCATAATACAATTATGCAATTTAATATTTATATAGATTTTTAAAGAAATGAAGTACTGATGTCTGGTGAGACTTGTGCCATTCAGAATACTTTGTTTAACTGAAGCACCATGTCGTTTTGAGCTAATGCATGCATGGCAGCAGGTATATTTTTTCCTGAGTGATTCATAGCCTTAACTTAGTGGAATGTATCTGTAAAGACATTCTGGGAAACAAAATGTCATCTATCAGGGGGCTACACCAATAATCATGATCATCATAAACCTCAAGATTTACCTTTATGCTACTGAGACTGTACTTTTGTTATATACAGCAAGAAAATAGAGTGCTTGTGTTCCATGTGGTTTCAGCTCATATAACAAGAGTAACCGACTTGTGAGATGCATCCAAATGTGCAGGCAGTTACTGAATTCAGCATTGTTCCATTGTTCATAGACACAACCTGACACTATATTCATCAGTTTAGAGTTGTGGAGGTCCAGATTCTCATAAAGTAAACAGCAGGCACAAGGTATGCATCAGCCATGTATAACTAGGGATGGGAGGTTGGCATAATGGTTAAGGTATTTAGCTTATGAGTATAATGAGCAGGGTTTGATTCTCAGATAAGGTAATTGGTTAGGCTTAAAATGGCCCTAAAGGGCAGGTAGCCGAGTTTGAACCTATATATATATATATATATATGTGTGTGTGCGTGTATATATATATATTTATTGGTCTGCTTCATATGACTACAAACTCAAAATACTGAATTTCATTTGGCTGAGACCACAATACCTAATTTTTAAAATACTGAAAATTCATTTGAGTATTACTATACTGAAAGCTTATACTGCTGAATTTCAAAATACTGAATTTTAAGCCATAGACGTGACGTGTGTTTCCCTTCACTTGTGACTTTCTTGTGATAAAAAAAAATTATTGTAACTTAAAGTGCCAACTGTCAGAATACCAACAGTAGCATAGAAAGTAGTGTTGTAGTGTTTCTAAATGTGGATATGTCTCTTCACATTTATATGGGAAGTATCTAAAGTAATATGGCGGATGTTTCATGCGCTGCCAGAAGTAGTGGCAGTGTGTACAGTACTGTAAGGTAAGTAAAAGGTATATGCTCTGGATACTGGAGTTAGTATATATATAGTTGGGGGTGTAGCCCCCCCCCCCAACTAGTTTGGTGTTTTATCGTCCAGTTTCTGTCAAGAGAGTAGGTAAGTAGTTTTTAAGTTTTGGAAAGAGTGAGTTGTTGGTGTTGCAAGTGTGCATGTCTATGGCTTAAAATGTGGCTTAAAAGCTTTACTCTGAGAGTAGATGATGAATTTGGTTTTATTTAAAGGGGTAGTTTTCTTAGGGGTGAATAATATGAGTTTGGTTTTAATAGGGTTCAGGGCTAGGTGATTGTTGTGCATCCAGGATTCAGTAGAGGAGAAGTCCTTTTGAGTAATTTGTAGTAGGTCAGATCTGGAGTTGGCAGAGCAGACAATAATGGAGACATCTGCATATTGTATCACAGATCCTTGAGGCAGAGATGAGTGGAAATGATTTATGAATATGCTAAATAGCAGTGGTCTAAGTATAGAGCCATGGGGCATGGCAGTGAGGGTGTTGAGAAATTGAGTTTTCCCATCTGACAGCCTGTCATCTATCAGTTAAGTAACTGGAGAACCAGTTTAGCATAGGGAGGAAAAGATCAATGTTAGAAAGTTTGGGGATTGGTAAAGGGTGAGAAATAGTGTTGAACACATTAGATAGGTCAATGAAGATAGTGGACAATTTTGACAGAGTCACAGATCAGTTGACAGTATCCATAAAGAAGAGAAGGGCAGTTGCAGTACTATGGCCAGGTCTGAAGCCATGTTGTGTGAGTGAAAGTATTTGGTTGTCAAGAAGATACCAAAGAAGCTGAATATTGATGTATTTTTCTAAGATTTTGGAGAGAGGGGCAGGAATAGCAAGGGGTCTAAAGTTAGTGATATCAGTATTATTGCCTCCTTTATGGAGTGGGAGGATGAAAGCCCTTTTCCAGGTTTTGGGAACATAGGACACGAGGATGTATCTACTGAGAAGTATGCTTATGGGGTAAGTGATGCTATCAGTGTACATTTTTAGATATTCTGAGGGTATATCATCAGGGGCGTTTGAGCAAGGTTTTAGATTTTGTAGAAGTCTTTTTATAGTTGACGTTCAGATGGGCTTTAGAGTAAAAGGGGAATGGGGATGGGTATTGGGTATATGTGAATGTAGAGTGTTAGTAGTGGGGGGGGAGTAAGTGGCTGTTTTAGGGGGGGACATGTGGGGAGTGGAGTAATTTGGTTGAGAAAATTTTGCTGTGATGTTGACTATGGAGTTGATAAAGAAGGTATTAAAAAGAGAGGCTATTTCCTTTGGAGATTTGTCAGTGAGGGGGCAGGGGTTGTTTTTTTTTTTTTTTTTTTTTTTTTGCCTGGGTTAAGTAGCAAAGTAATGGAATTCCAAATTTTCTTTGGGTTTTGTTTGTTTTTTGCAGTTTTAGGTAATGTTCTTTTTTATCTTTGTTGACTATTTTTTTTTTACCTGGTTCTTTAAATTTGACTAGGTCCGAGGTGTTTCTGTGTGCTTGCCATAGTTTCCGTATTTTGTCTCTGGTATGCATAAGAAGTCTAGTAGGTTTTGATAGCCAGGGACATGGTTATTTCTGATTCTCTGTCATTGTAGAGGTGCAAGGCTATTTAGTGTATTCAAGCAGGTGCTGTTGAAGTACTCAACAGCTTTGTCAAGGGGGAGAGGTTTTAGTGAGTGCCAATCTGTTGTTTTTAGAATATTGTTGAAGGTTACATGATTGAATAATTTCAAATTCTGTGTTTGTTTATATTAATGGCTTTGACAGGAGGGGGAAGCACCATTATTATTGAACATTTGGGCCATATTCGTATTAATATATCGACCAATGCATTAGCTAATCATGAAATGTCCCATCCAGGGCAAAATGTTTTTAGGTTTAGGGTGTTACAGTTACTTAGACATAGTGTCAGAAGGGGTAACTTTAAAACCTACATTGAAATGTATATGTTAAAATGGATTATTTCCTTACAAGCCCACAGGTCACCTGATCTTAACTCTGGGGTTTCACTTCAACCCACTCTGATTATGAGGCACTGATTTTTATTGGTTGTTTATGATTGCTTTGATTGATGTAGACTGATGATTGGCTAATAATTGTATTAAATCAAATGTTCTTTCTTGTTTTGTATGGTCTGATGAAGCATCAACCCCGTGAAAGCGCTAACCTTTTGTTTTAATAAAAGATTTATTTTATTTTACTGTTTCTTCTTTTGGTGTGTACCATGGCGGTTGACTTACATTTTGTTTTTTAGTATATAGGCAGGGAGATGGTTGCTGAGGGTGTTAGGGAGTGTTCCAGCTGAGAATATTTTGTTGTGGTTAGTGACCAGAATCCAGTCTAAAATGGATCCGTTGTCATTGTTTTTGTTAGGTCAGGTTGGGGAGTGAATGAACTAGGTAAAGTTGAAGAGATTAATATTTGTGACTGACTTGTTCGAGTTGAGTTCTAACCAGTTAATGTTTACGTCGCCTAGTAATGATGGTTTAATTTTTGATATTGGAAGAAATCCATATCTTCCAATATGGGCATATTGCTTCCAGGGTGTGTGTAGAGAACAACAATGCAAACTTTTTTGCTATTGTTCATTTTTAAAAAGGTTATGAGTATTTCTGCATTAGAGAACTGTGGGATGGGGTTGGTAAATGGGATTAGACTGTATGTGTTAGCAAACAGGAGGGCTACACCTCCTCCTTTTTCTTTGGCCTGTCTAATGTTATAGTTTGAAAGCCTGCGTGGAGAAATTCTGTATCTTTTATATGGGGTTTTAGCCAAGCCTCAGTAGTGACAATGATGTCTGGTTGTTGGTGAGTAATCCATGCATGAAAGTCTGTAATTTTACAAGTAATCTCAGTGGTATCCCCAAAGTCTCAAACAACCCACTAAACAAGTATAGTGGGCCCCAAAACAAAATAGTGTAAGAAAATGCTCTTTGTGGAAGATTTTCAATCCATAGATGCAGAGGACAGGAAGAAATGGAAACAGTTGATCTGCTGTGGTGACCCCTGATGGGAGCAGCCGAAAGAAGAAGAAGATAATCTATTTAATCACTGAATATTAATCAGATCAGATAATGGTAGCAGAAGTAGCAAACTTAAAATCATCCAAAGTAAAAAAAAAATAATAATAAAAAAATATAGAATTTGAAATATTATACAGAATTACTAAGTATTGAAAAGTAATCCAAGCAGGGTAGGCAGTCTGTTTCCAGTCAAAAAATCCTTTATTAAGTACACAGACAAGCGATCCAAGTAAAACAAAAATAGATTAATAGTTTACTCACAAGTTAGTGGTTAATGGTTAAATAAGACGTCCCACATCATTATTAATTTTATTTAAAATACATATGGGTTATATTATTATGACAGCTACTAAGTAGGGCAGGATCTGCTCAAATGTCACACTGATGGGGGAAGGGATGTGAATTTAACATGTATACCAATAACACACTTTGTTTTACAGCACAATAAACCACTCCCTTGCCTGATTAAAAGTGTGTATATATATATATATATATATATATATATATATATATATATATATATATATATATATATATATATATAGAGAGAGAGAGAGAGAGTTAGAGTTAGAAAGCTTGTGAGGAAACTATTACTCTGTTATTTTTGTTTTACTTGGTTTGCTTGTCTGTGTACTTAATAAAGGATTTTCGATTGGAAACAGACTGCCTACCCTGCTTGGATTACTTTTGAATACTTAGTAATTCTGTATAATATTTCAGATTATATATTTTTATTATTTTTTTGACTTAGGACAAGTTTAAGTTTGCTACATTTACTTCCATTATCTGATCTGATTAATATTTAGTGAGTAACTAGATTATATCGATTGAACATCTTCCACACAGAGACATTTCTTACAGTGTAAACTCAATAATTTTGTTACGGATGCTTCAGAGATATAGGGTTACCATATATAATGACTTGTGGGAGTCTTTGTGGATGGATGAGGTGGGATGGTTGAGTGTAGTGGGTCCAGGATTAGGGTGTATGTCATCGCATAAGGGTAAGGTGGATAGCTTGAGAGTATGATATGAAGGCTTTTTGTTGGTGTTGAGTTTGGAGCGACTAATCTGATGAATTACAGTAGGGAAGGTTAGTTGAATGGAGTGGTGTTTAGATATAGTGGAGATGGGCTTTACTTTGTGTTGGAGGAGGGGATATTTGGCATAGGCTAGGGGAGATTTCTGAATAGCAGTTGGGTGGAATAGGCAAGAAAGTAGAGGTGGAAGGGTGCTAGAGAGATTACTGGAGAGTAAAACTGGGTTAGGAACAGTGAGACATAGTAAAGATGTAAGGAGTGTGGACAGGATAAGGGAAGAGAGTGTGATAGTTGTGGGTGGGAGCATGATTGTTGGCTTTGCAGGTAAGATGGGGCAGTAGACGTTATTGGCTTTGCAGAGCTGTGAGGTAGTAGGAGCAGAAGCAGGAATGGTTATAGTTCTGAAGTTAGGTAAAGAGTGAGTATAGATAAGGGTATGGTATATATCACAGGGAAGGAAGTGTAGAGTACGAAGGGGAAGAAAATGTAGTTGGTAGTGGAATGTGGTGTGTGTGGAGCAGGAGCGGCCCTAGGTCAACTGGTGCCCTAGGCAAAAGGGCTCCATGGTGCCCCCCAACTCATTACCTGGTGCCCCCATCCTGATCTACCTACACCAAATAAATACTGGAAAAGTGCCTCTGCTAGACCGGCGCCCTAGGCGGCCGCCTAGTTGGCCTATGCCTAAGGCCGGCCATGGTGTGGAGCGTATTCTAGTGAATTAGTGGGGTTAGGTAAGAGAGACAGTAAGATGGGTGGGGTGAGCATGTGTAGTAGTAATAAGAGCAATCAGGTGGGGTTGGGGTGGAGTAACATAGGCTGCAGTGCTAAAATAATTAGGTGTGCTAAGGGTGGAGTGTTAAGGGGTGATATGAGTAAAAGATGGATTGATTAAGGTGATTGTTTAAAGTTAATGAGGGGAGGAGATGGTTAAGTGTAAATGTAGGGAAAGGGGGAGGTACTGAAAGAAACTATAAGATATGAAAATGTACATTAAATTAACTGATCAGTGTAACATGCTAAGTCAAGAGGGGTGGTTTGTAAGCAGAATATTCCTAATATCTAAGGAAGAGTCTTGGTGTGAACAGTTAGCAGTAGATTGATCTAGGGAAAAGGACTAAGACAGTAATGTGGACTACATCCAGGAACTACTGTATACTACTTTTACATGAAGAAAATGGTTAAGGAAAACAAAATAAGGCAAAAACTAATACAAAATACTATTGCCTATATGCAATTTAGGACATACAAGTTTGAGAAGCTGAGCACTCCTTAAGGAGAGGTGATATGGGAAAGTTGGTGTTCCGTTTGTTGGAGAACGTTGATGTTGCCTGCTCCAAACCACTGTGGGGACTTGGAACTGCATGCAGTGGTGGGGTTGTGTGACAGGAGGAAGCCAAACATTTGCAATGGCTCCCCCTTTCTTATAAAAAGAATGGCTGTGAAGAGAAAGCGAGAGAAGAGAGAGCGAGAGAGAGAGAGAGAGAGTGAGAGACACTAATCCTTCTAAAACTAAGCTACTGTTATTTTTCCCCACTGCAACTACCGCTCAAGGTAAAGAACCACTAAATGCCAATAACCCAACCTTCCAAGTGTCTTCTACCAATGGTACCATTATAGAACCGGTCTCCAACACCAAACTACTAGGTGTGACCATTGACCACAAACTAAAATTTGACACACATGTCAGCCTGACCATCAAGTCTGTAAACAAGAAACTCGGGTCCATGTATAGAATAAAGAACTTCTTAACCCCACACACCAAACTAACAATCGCACGCACCCACTTACTTTCTACCCTCCTATATGCCTCCCCGATACTCTCATTTCTCAACAAGAGTGAGCTCAATAAACTTTCCACAGCCTATAACCATATAGCTAGATTCATAACGGGAATGCCTTATCAAACCCACCACTGCCTAAACCTAAAATCGCTTGACTGGCTTGAACTGCCCAATATACTCAAACTCAACCAACTTGCTGAGGCATTCAAAATAATGAATCAACCTGACAAAACCCCCTCACTGAGCAAAATACTTACCCCCTACTCTAACCTCAATTGCCTCCGATCATCTAAAAGCCTCCTAGTGCAAACCATTAAATCTAATAATTCGGGAGGCGACGCTCTCTATGCTAATTCCATTGGAAAACTCTGGAACTCCCTTCCAAGCAAACTAAGACTCTCGACCTCTCTAATTCAATTCAAAAATCACCTTAAAGAATTCCTTAAGTCCCACTGGCTATGCTCCTGTACTAAACCAGACTAGCACCAAACGTCCAACACCTCCGAGCCTCCTACCATCCCAAAATCTTTCTCTGTCCCAGAAGGGACCACTTTGTACACTTCTTAGATTAACTACAGAAGCCACTACTGGTTTTCCTAATGGAACTGAAGTCAATTTGTGTTTAAGTCTATATGTTACTAATATGTTCACTTGCATGCACCTCTTGGCAACAGAATGCATAACCATTTGTTTATATATCTTATGTTGAATAATATTTACCTTTGTCTGTATATGATATGCACCTTCTTTGTATATGAGATGTACCTTTCATTACTCCTGGAGCTTTTCTCCCCGGGCCTCTACTGAAAAAGGACATGTATCCAGCTAGACTAGCCTGGTCAACAAATGTAAAATAAAATAAAATAAAATAAATAAATATTCAAGGGAAAACAGCCATCATAGAAGAAATCCTTTGCTGAAGATATATATATATATATATATATATATATATATATATATAGAGAGAGAGAGAGAGAGAGAGAATGTGGTCTTGGAGACCAGGGTCCAGCTTTAAGAGGCAAACAGCTGGGAGTGAATAATAATAAGTACAGAGACAGAAATAGACAAGAGCACAAACTATTTGTGAATTTAGCCTTGCATGGCCCAATTTATCATGAAGACACTAAGTTAAGTATCTTCTTCTTCTTTTGGCTGCTTCCGTTAGAGGTTGCCACAGTGAATCATCTGTTTCCATTTCTTCCTGTCCTCTGCATCTTGCTCTGTCACACCAACCACCTGCATGTCCTCTCTCACCACATCCATAAACCTTATCTTAGGCCTTCCTCTTTTCCCGTTACCTGGCAGCTTCATCCTTAGCACCTTTTTCCCAGTATACTCTGCATCCCTCCTTAGCACATGTCCAAACCAATGTAATCCTGCCTCTCTGGCTTTGTCTCCAAACCTTCCAACCTGGGCTGACCCTCTAATATACTTATTCCTAATCCTGTCCACCCTCGTCACACCCAGTGCAAATCTTAACATCTTTAACACTGCCACATCCAGCTCTGACTCCTGCCTTTTTGTCAATGCCACTGTCGCCAACCCATATAACATAGCTGGCCTCACTACCCTCTTGTAGACCTTCCCTTTCACTCTTACTGGTACTCGTCTGTCACAAATCACTCCTGACACTCTTATCCACCCACTCCATCCTGCCTGTACTTCTTCTTCACCTCTCTTCCACACTCACCATTACTCTGAACTGTTGATCCCAAGTATTTAAACTCATCCACCTTCGCCACCTCTACTCCCTGCATCCTCACCATTCCTCTATTGTCCCTCTCATTCACACACATATATTCTGTCTTAGTCCTGCTGACCTTCATTCCTCTTCTCTCTAGAGCACATCTCCATCTCTCCAGGGTCTCCTCCACCTGTTCCCTACTCTCACTACAGAACACAATCTCATCTGCAAACATCATAGTCCATGGGGCAAATATGAAAGGGTTCAGAGCTGATCCTTGATGTAATCCCACCTCCAAATTAAACGCATCTGTCACTCCCACCACAGACCTCACTGCTGACACACTACCCTCGTACATATCCTGTACCACTCTTACATACTCCTCTGACACTCCTGACTTCTTCATACAACACCACAACTCCTCTCTAGGCACCCTGTCATATGTTTTCTCTAAGTCCACAAAGACACAATGCAACTCCTTCTGACCTTCTCTGTACTTCTCCATCAACACTCTCAGAGCAAACATCACATTTGTAGTGCTCTTTCTCGGCATGAAACCATACTGCTGATCACTAATCATCACGTCCCTTCTTAACCTAGCTTCCACTACTCTTTCCCATAACTTCATGCTGTGACTGATCAATCCCTCTGCAGTTACTACAGCTCTTCACATCACCCTTATTCTTAAAAATTGGTACCAAAAACACTTTTTCTCCATTCCTCAGGCATCCTCTCACTTTCCAGGATTTCATTAAACAATCTAGTTAAAAACTGCACTGCCATTTCACCTAAACACCTCCATGCTTCCACAGGTATGTCATCTGGACCAACAGCCTTTCCATTCTTCATCCTCTTCATAGGTATCCTTACTTCCTCCTTGCTAATCCACTGCACTTCATGATTCACTATCCGCACATCATCCAACCTTCTCTCCCTCTCATTCTCTTCATTCATCAGCCCCTCAAGACACTGAGTTAAGTATATGTACTTTTATTCTGTTTAGGGCTGCCTTGCACTTAAAATGTTGTTTAGACATACTGAATATTTTGTTTTGACAGAGAGAAGTGAAGCTGAATATTGTATTCTAAACTGCCATTTCAATACATTCTGCAGAGTTTTTCTCAGGGAGATTCATGGGCTGGGCAGAAAGGCTTAAGGCAGTGAGCTTGGAAAGGTAAATGAAGCTAAGCATGGATTCTCACTGTGTTAACAATTCTCCATACAGTATGATAACTTGAAAGACAGATAGTTCATATGTGGCTCTATCTGGTACATGATATATCCTGTGTAAAAACAGGGGTAGGTTACCATTATCACCACTGCAAAAGAGTAGCACTCAACTACACTTTGCATGACACTTCAATGGTAACCAGCAAAGAAAATTGTTAATCACTGAGATTCACAGCCTTACTTTTTTTTACTTTTCTGATAGACTTTCTTGCAAACTTGACCAAATGCATTGACTGCAGTCATTGACAAATATAGGTAATGTGTTTAAACTTTATATGCATTATCAGATTGCAGTTGATGATACATGTTGTTTAAAATGTACATGCCTAACCAAGTATCACAAATACCACTGTTCCTGCAGTTTGCCTGACTGGACATCCTGCAGGAATAGAAATCATGATTTTAGTGGCTTGCTTACAAAGGAGTGTTTACCCTTATAATAAAATGTAAAAATGATTAAAATTAATTTTTATGATGAATGGGGATGCCATGAGTCACAGAACTGAGATACTTAGCATTACAGTGCAAGTTGTTCCATCATCACACAAACCAGACCATTGCATCTATCATTTAAGCATTGTTTTATTTGAATTAACATTTCATATTGATTTCAATGGAATGTACCCGTGGTGGTGGAGCTGCGGTAGCGTTGTCACCTCACAGTAAGACGCTGTCCGGTTCGATTCTCAGCTAGAGCATCTTCTGCGTGGAGACATGCGTGAATGGGCATACCTTCATTGAAGGTTTTGCATCAGGGCTGGTAACTCAGCACGTAAAAATTAATTACCAATCATTAGCGGACCGGAGGTCCGCTGTGGCGACCCCTAACAGGGAAAAGCCGAAAGACACAACATTGATTTCAATGGAATCCTATAAGTTCATATGCTTTCTACTGAATGGAGCTTCATATAGCTAATGTAGGTTATATAAACAGGCTGTTTAATGGGTGATTTTTTTATTATACTTTTGAAGTAGTTTTTTAACAATTGTTATCATGTCAGGTAGTTTTGTGGCATTATATTGGTAGTCTCAGTTTAATTTCTCTAAGTCTTTTGGGTTTCTAGTACCATAATGGGAATGGACCCCACTCCTAAGTCAAAGTATGATTAAAGTTTGTGAAATTAGTATTGTTTCAGTCTTTGATGTTACCAAAAAGTACTCTTCCCAGTACTCATAATGTGCAAAGAAATGACTTCTGCAATTCATATAAAGTTACATGTATCTGTAACACATCTAAGTATGACTGTAAATTCTTTTTTATGAGACCCATTGGCGCTACTACTATTGGAACTGCTCGGGTATTCTTCTTTCATATTGCCCTAATTTCTGCCTGCAAATCATGGTATTTTATGACTTTGTGTCTCTCTGTACATAAGACACTGTAATCACTGGGTGTAGCAGTTTCAGTGATCAATGGTTCTTTTGTCTTCTTTTCATGGACTACTGTAACTGGTTTTCTCACATCTAGTTTTTGAACTATTGGTAATGAGTGATCCCATGCATACCTCTCAGCCTGTAAGCACAAGAAATCTGGACAAAGGCAAAAATAATGGGGGGACAAAGGCCCAAAAATAGGGACAATTTTTAATATTGGTCTTAGAAAGTGAATATACTAAAAGTTTTTGCATTAGCGTGCATTTTATAAAGGATATAAAGTCTGAAACTCAAATGTATGTCATTTCTAGTGACATCAATCCTCAATGATTTGCCAGAAAAACATTAATTTTATAAGTGACAGACCAAAAATACGAAGCAAAAATCTGGACATTCTGCAAAAATCTGGACAGTTAAGCGGTATGATCCCATGTGATATAAACATCATCATTCTCTATAATGCTTTGTGGTTCATGTTTCTAATGCTTTTCAGCTACTTAAATATTACAATGTTTGCACAATCCCCAGTGCAACAGTCTTGCCACATTATTATGCCTTTCAGCATACAAGCCCAATGCCATTAGTATATCACAGCCAGCAACAAGATGTGTTACTGTGTCCAGTTCTGTTTTACAAAACCTGCTTTTGTCTGTTTCTCCCACATGTTCAATGGACTTTGTAAACCAACGTGTACATAGTCCATTATTCTGACCCGCCAGTATTACTCTTTCATCTTTTGGCTTAAATTCACTTCTCTTTAACCATTTC
This sequence comes from Protopterus annectens, assembly GCF_019279795.1. Classification (NCBI taxonomy): domain Eukaryota; kingdom Metazoa; phylum Chordata; order Ceratodontiformes; family Protopteridae; genus Protopterus; species Protopterus annectens. The sequence goes on from NC_056731.1 coordinate 1,399,053,385, forward strand.
TGTGGAAGATCCTGATCAACATGAGGTTGTCCCTGAAATTTTCTCTACTTGTAACTATATTTATGCCTTTTCACATTTCTTGCCTTCTTCTCTCACACTTCTCCTTATATTCTTTCTTTTGTTTTTTGGCACATTCATTTGCTGCCTGATTTTTGCCTACTCCTGGTTTGATTTTCATTCCTACTTGACACTGATATGCTTTTGCTAAATTAAGTAGGGAAATCATCTTAGACTTGTTCTCCTCATGTTTTAAAAGTTTCACTATGGTTGGATCTTGTGAAGTTAGCAGATATGTACAGCGGATATAAAAAGTGTACACATCCGTGTTAAAATGCCAGGTTTTTGTGATATTAAAAAATGAGACCACAATAAATCATTTTAAAACTTTCCCCACCTTTAATGTGACATAAACTGCACAATTCGATTGGAAAAATAACAAATCTATTAGGGAAAAATATAAAAAATAAAAAAATGTAGAATAAGTTGGTTGCATTAGTGTGCACACCCTTAAACTAATACTTTGTTGAAGAACCGTTTGATTTAATTATAGCATTTAGTCTTCTTGGGTAGGAGTCTATTTAATTATAGCATTTAGTCTTCTTGGGTAGGAGTCTATCAGCATGGCACATCTTGACTTGGCAATATTTGCCCACTCTTCCATGCAAAAGCTCTCCAAATCTGTCAGATTGCAAGGGTATCTCTCATGCACAGCCCTCTTCAGGTCACCCCACATATTTTCTATTGGATTTAGGTCTGGGCTCTGGCTGGGCCATTCAAAAACTTTTTTGTTGATTTGGATGTATGCTTGGGATCATTGTCATGTCGAAAGGTGAAATTCATCTTCAGCTTTCTAGCAGAGGCCTGAAGGTTTTGGGCCAAAAATGACTGGTATTTGGAACTGTTCATAATTCCCTCCATCTTGACTAAAGCCCTAATTTCAGCTGAAGAAAAACAACCCCAAAGCATGATACTGCCATCACCATGCTTTACCATGGGGATCGTGTCCTTTTGGTGATGCAAAGAGTTGTTTTTGTGCCAAATGTACCTTTTGGAATTGTGGCCAGAAAATTCAACCTTGGTCTCATCAGACCATAACACATTTTCCCACATGCGTTTGGGAGACTTGATGTATTGTTTTGCAAATTTTAGCTGAGCCTGGATGTTTTTCTGTGTAAGAAAAAGCTTCCATCTTGCAACCCTACCCAGTAGTCCAGACATATGGAGAACACAGGAGATTGTTGTCACATGAAGTACACAACTAGTACTTGCCAGAAATTCCTGCAGCTCCTTCAGTGTTGCTGTAGGTCCCGTAGCAGCCTCCCTGACCAGTTTTCGTCTTGTCTTTTCATAAATTTTGGAGGGGCATCCAGTTCTTTCCACTGTCACTGTTGTCCCATATTTTGTCTACTTTTTGATGACTGTCTTCACTGTGTTTCATGGTATATCCAATGCTGTGGAAATTTTTTTGTACCCTTCTCCTGACTGTTACCATTCAGCAATGAGATCCCTGTGAACCATTGATTTTGCTGTAGCAGGCAACTAAGTAAATGTCAGAAAAATCATACTATTACAGCTAAACTTTATTTGGGGTTAATCAGAGTCTCTTTAACTGATGGCAGGTATGTACCCAAGAAGACTGAATGCTGTAATTTAATCAAAAGGTGCTTCAACAAAGTATTAGTTTAAGGGTGTGCACACTTATGCAACCAGCTTACTGTACTTTTTTATTTTTTATATTTTTCCCTAACATATTTGTTTGTTTTTCAATTGAATTGTACAGGTTATAGGTCACATTAAAGGTGGGAAAAGTTTTGAAATGATCTATTGTGGTTTAATTTTTTTATATCAGAAAAACCCGGCATTTAAACAGCTGTGTGTACACTTTTGATATCCACTGTATGCAGTCGTATGATTGCAGATCTATATATGTAATCCATTCTGGGAGGTCCATACCTCCTACAGAATGAGGAATATATAATCTTGGTATGCAGTGATTTTTTTTATATGATTTGATTAGTGTGAAGCATTTTTCTTATTTTCCTGTCCAACCGATCCAGTACTTTCAAGGTCCTGTTAATCACCCCAAAACTGGAATTTAGAACAGGAAGAAAAATTTGGTTTATAGTTTGGACTTTGTTCCTAGATGTCAGGGCTGTTTTCAGTACTAAATTTAGTCTTCTAAAATATTCCTTACTGAGTTTTGTTCATGTTTTATTGTCGATCCTTCATCATTTCCCAGATACTTATAAACTCCTTCCTGCTTAAGTTTATTTTATATCATATCCCTGTCCCAGCCTGATATTTTCTTGGATCTAGAGCTTTCATGCTTTAAATGTTACTTTTTCACATTTATCAAGACCAAATGACATTCTTATACAATGTGAGAAAGTTTTGACCAGTTGCAGCAGTGCTTTCAGCTCCTCATCTGTTGAACTATACAGTTTTAAATTGTCAACAAAAAGAGGATGAGAAGTCTTTACACTTTGTTGTTTTCTGGGAGCCAAATTGTAACCCTGACCGAATCTGTTAAGTAAAAAACTTAATGGGTTGAGGGCAAGACAAGTTAGAGTCACCCTGGAATATCCCCCTTTGAATTTTTATCCTTGGGATGATAATTTGTCCTTTATAATGGCTTAGCTGTAAAGTGGTTTTCCACTGTTTCATGGTCATTGTAAACATTCCTTTATCCATGAATATAGGATACTATCAAATATGTTTGCCATACTTAGATTCTTCCCCTTTTTATAATTCTTTATGACTTTATTTAACAACAAATGATCCTTTTTTCTATATGACTTTCTTTTGTTCTAACTGACTAAAACAGGGGCTGGCAACCTCTGCCACTCATGCCGAGTATGGCACTCAGAGGGACTTTTAATAGCATACTGACTGTGTGAGATCAATGAAACAGTAAGCAAGTGAATGAGTGAGTGAGTGAGTGAGTGAGTGAGTGAGTGAGTGAGTGAGTGAGTGAGTGAGTGAGTGAGTGAGTGAGTGCATCCATGAAAGAGGAAGAGACTGTGAGTGTGCGATCGGAGTGAGTGAGTGAATGCATGAATGAAAGATGAAGTGACTATGTGGATGTGTGATTGGAGTGAGTGACTGAGTGAATGCATGTATGAATGATTAACAGACTGTATGGGTGTGCGATTGGAGTTTGTGAGTGAGTGAATGCATGCATGAAAGAAGAAGAGAGTGTGTGGGAGTGTGATCAAAGTGAGTGAGTGAATGCATGAATGAAAGATGAAGAGACTGTGTGGGTGTGCGATCAGAGTGAGTTACTGGGTGAATGCATGCATGAAAGGGGAAGAGAGTGCATGGGTGTACAATTGGATTGAGTGACTGGGTGAATGCATGCATGAAAGAGGAAGAGACTGTGTGGGTGTGTGATCAGAGTGAGTGAGTGAGTGAATGTCTGCATGAAAGAGAAGAAACTGTGTGGGTGTGTGATCAGAGTGAGTGAGTGAGTGAATGCATGCATTAAATATTAAGAGAATGTGTGGATGTGCGATCGGAGTGAGTGACTGGGTGAGTGCATGCATGAAAGAGGAAGAGAGTGTGTGGGTGTGTGATTGAAGTGAGTGACTGGGTGAATGCATGAACGAAAGAGGAAGAGAATGTGTGGCTGTGTGATTGGAGTGAGTGACTGGGTGAATGCATGTATGAAAGGGGAAGAGACTGTACTGTGTGTGAGACAGATCAGAGAGAGAGCAAGAGAGAGAGAGAGATAGGTTTCAACCTTAGAACTAGAAATCTGGGCAAATCCAAGTGGGACAAAGGCCTAAAATAGGGGCAAATTTTAATTGTTGCTCTTACAAACTTAGAAAGTTGATAGAATAACAAGTGTTGCATTAGCATGAATTTTCTGAAGGTATGAAGTATGAAACCCAAATGTCTGTCATAATTTTCTAACATCACTCTTTAATGATTTGCTGCTTATTTGTGAGAAAACCTCAATGTTTAGAAAAATGTGCCAAAAGTATGAGGCAATAATCTCTGGACATTCTGTGAAAATCTGTACAGTTAAAAGGTGTAAGTAACAAATGTACTAGCTACAGTAGCAGCTAAAAATTCTTTTGCTCAACATTACTTAGCTGCAAAGCCATACTTGCTGCTTTACAGAGATAAAATTAATGTTGAGCAGAACTGGTTTCAGCTACATACCTTCCAAATGAAAGTACTGTGCTTCTTATTTATTTACTCTTTGTTGACCGGATGCTTTCACAAATTATACACCAGTATCTTTTAAAATGACTCAGAAAAGCCAGAAACATGATATCCTCTCATTTCAAGACTTTTGGACACAGGAATATGGATTTATACAACAAAAGTATTGTGCTGTTTGTGCTTTGTGTTGTGAAAGTGTTGTGTGCCATATGTCAAGTGTACAAACACACTATTAAACCAAACATCAGTCCATGTTTAAAAACTCTGAGGAGAAAGGTGAAACCATAAAAAGAGCTGTTTCTGGCTACAAAAAAAAACTAATATTTTTAGTCAAGTAGTTGGAATCAAAAATAAAGCTACTGAATATAGTTATAAAATTGCTCAGTGTGTGGCTTCAAAGGCCAAACCTTTCTTAGATGGAGAATTCCTCAAGGAAACATTTTTAAGCAGTACTGAAATTTTGTTTAGTGGCTTACCAAATAAAGAACAATACTGTCTCAGATTCGAGAACTACCAGCTTCTGCAAGATCAATCGAGAGACACATAACTGATATGGCTGAAAATGTAAAGGTAAAGCAGACAACCGGGTTACAACAAGCTGTTGTATTTATTGTCGCTCTTGACAAAAGTGTTGATGTGAATGACATGGCATGCCTAGCAATAGTTGTGAGGTATTGTAAGAACGACAGTATTTATGAAGAACTTTGCTGCTTGATACAAGGGACATAATATTATAAATTCAGTTCTAAACTATTTTGAAAATCAACACATTGACATAAATAAAATATTATGTGTTACTATTGATGCTGCCCCTGCAATGGTCAGGAAGTACAGGGATTTGTTAAACTTCTTCAGGATCATATTGGACTTCAAGTATTGAGCTTCCATTGCATTATACACCAGGAGAGTTCCTGTGCAAAGAGTTCTTCACAGTACTTAAACTTTGTAATGGAAACTGTTGTCAAGATAGTTAACTTCATAGTTTCTCGCTCTTCATTGACCAACAGGCAATTCAAATCTCTTCTACAAGAAATGGAGAGCGCATATACGGACCTCCCACTGTACAGCAATGTCCATTGGCTTAGTCTAGGTAATGTTTTGAACAGATTTGTATCAAGTCTAGAAGCAATCCAGGTGTTTTTTGAAGAAAAAGAACAACATTTCCTGGAATTGAATGATGATGACTGGCTGTGCAAGCTGATGTTTCCGGCTGACATAACTAAATACCTGAATGACTTAAACTTGCATTTACAAGGACAAGGTCAAACAGTACTTGAACTATTTGAGTACTGGGACAGATTTGTCTCAAAATTAGATATAAATTCCTGTGATATTACCAATACCACCTGCAGTACTTTCCAAATGTAAAGGCTCCTTCAGATCAATTTACTGTCAGCAGAGATGAGCTTCAGAAGTACATTGAAGTGCTCAAAGGAGAGTTTGGTAAACAAGGTCAGGACTTCCAAATTCACAGGCCTATATTTTCTTACCTCATCAAGCCTGACTTATTGATCTTATTACCAACCTATTTGACCTATCTCTTTTCGAGTGGATGAATGTTGACATTTTTTAAATAAAACACATCAAATTCAAGTCATCATAGTTATGCACAATAAAATTTGTAGGATTGCCGAAAACTCTTGAAGGAAACTGCTTGGAGTGCCTCAGATCAATAATAATTATTGATTACACATATTAAAAATTTTAGTGTTTTATGTTTGATTTATTTTATTTAAGAGTTTTGTTCTTCCAACTATTGGACTTTCTGTCTTAAAATATACAGCTGACAATTTAAAAAAATGTGTTCAGAACTTAAAGAAAACAAAGTTTTTTGTATTTATTTTTATGTATCTTAAAATTAAAATATTGAATACTCAACAACAGGAGAATAGTTATTTAATCATGCATTAGAAACATGTTACTACAAGTTAATGTGCTTCAGTGTGATTTTTTTTTTGGTCGTCACTTGGCTTTGCAGTATTACTTCATCATAACACTACTAAAAGGTTGCTGAGCCCTGAACTATAAACTCTGCTGGCATCAATTCCACTATATAGGTTATACATTGTCAGAAGGCAAGTGATTGGTCTATAGTTTTTAGGATAGGTTCACTCTTAAGGAGGAGCAGCATTTTTCCTCTTGTTAACCAGACTGATGCCTGTTTGGGATGAGCACATAAGCAACCAAAAGTTAAGTACTGCATCTGGGCCTGGAGTTTCCCATTTAGAAGCTTTTTCTTAATTTTGCTTCAATTTATGTGGCTGTTAATTCATCCCATTTCATATCCTGTACATTTGAACTTCTTACTGTTTATTTTACTTCTATTCATTTAGCATCTTTGTTATGTTACACAGGGTCTTCACAGCTATGTGATGCCCCTTCACTGCCCAGTGATCAAGGAGCATCAATCCTCACCACTGGCAACAGTGGAGAATGTACACACTGGGAGGATGCTAGTACACACACAGTAAAGTGCAATTTTCCTTAAGAGCACACAGAGATCACAGTCAGTCTGGGGCTGGTTTGTCCCTCTTTCTCCAGGTCCCCAATACGACTCTCAACTGGCACAGCTATAGGGTTGAGATCTCAGCTCAGTGGACAAGCCAAAACTTCCAGCACCCTCTCTGTCCAACCAGTGCTTCATGTCCCTGCCCAAGTAGCTGACACACACACACACACACACACACACACACACACACACACACACACACACACACACTTTGAGGTTTGATTTATATACAAACACACACACACACACACCTGGGAAAGGCTGGCAACAGGTTTACTAGCTATGTCCCCTTCTGCCCAGACTATAAGGTAGTTCCAGCTGCCACCAGCGACTCTTATCAGCTACTTTAAAGCCCTTAGCAAAGGGTGTCCAAGCCTACTGTGAAATTTACTATTAATCCAAATGATAGTCTGACCAAGAGCAAAGCTATTTAGGAGTGGCATGTACAGTGTCACCAAATAGATTTGCAAGTGCTCTAAGAGCTTAAATATATCTAAACAGACCAGCCACAATTGAAATGTTTAAATATATTTAATAATAAATAATAAAAGAACAAGACAATATTAAATAAGTAACCAGTTGCATCAGAGTTCAAAATCACAGGAAAAATGTAAAACATTGCTGGACAGTCTCAAATAAATAAAGAAAACATCTAAGCTATACTTTACTATATTCCTATCTGAATATAAAAGAATTAATATGCCCTAAAAACTTACTTACAACAAGGCAAGTGCAGAGGTGAGTGGATATTTCCAGCTGATGCTGTTAGGTCAAAGACAAAATATAAAATCCACACTCTCTCTCTCTGAGAGAATTCTTAAATTAATATCAAATATAATGGTGGGTTAGCTTGGATGACATCACTTTTTGCCACCTGACTTCAGTTCACAAGCTAAACCCCTTTTGTCAGAAACTAACAGAATTTTAGCATGTCCCTGTGAAAAATACATATATCTCAGATGTTTGCAGATCCTATAAGCCATAAAACAATAAAACACTTCTATATCTTAAACCTAGTAATTACGTCTCTTTCAAGACTATGCAAAAAAACTTCTAGCTCTAGACATTGTGTCTGCTACTGCACTGAAACTGGGAGATAACATCTGTTTTATTACGTGGTTATGAAACAAATTGAATTTCAACTATTTTCTCTGAATTTTTGTAAGTTAACCTCCTGTGTTCCAGTTTCCATTAAACATATACATCTGAACAGTCACAACAGTGCAGGTACATTCCTGTTCTATTCCAATAGGGCATGCTGTGGTTACATTTGAGCTCAGTACTTTATACACACTTCTGTATAAATCGGGTTCATGTCAGTTGAACGAAAACCCATATCCCCAATGACCAGATCGCCGAGACGGAATCGCCAACACTGCACATCCCCGACAAAGGTAAGTGAATGTATTACGGCACAGAACATATTCCTGTGTCCATAATACACCTAAAATATTCACAAATACCTGTATGGAAGGGAGGCAAAACCCCCTGCACCCCCATGTGGGGGGCTGCATCCCCCACCCCCCTACTTAAATATATCATCTCCAAGATCACACCATATTGTGGGAATGGGAACACATCCCATTCTGCACTACTCACCATTGTCAGGGATGTGCGGTGTCGGCAATTCTGTCTCGGTGATCTGGTCATCGGGGATGTCGGTTTTCATTCAACTGACATGAACCTGTATAAATCATATCAATATTCACAAATGACAAAGAATTATTTACAAAATTCCAAATAGCTGGGCTGGCAGTATTTCCCTGTCACACTTCTCCCCCCCAAAAAAACTCAAGCTAGTTTTTCAAGTGACCCTTGAGGAATGTTGCTTGAGAGGGTTAGGCCTATCTGGGAATACCTTACCCCATTCCCTGTCTTGAGCACTCATCTCCATTGGCATTGCTAACTCCACTGCGGTGCTGCACTGACATATATGCTTGCAACCCTAGGCTCCACCTTAGTAACTTGGCATTTTGCTGGCTGGCTCGATGCAGCTATGTTAAAGGATTGTGATCTGTAACTACAGTGAATTTCCTTCCCTACAGATAAGACTGAGGTTTCTGCAGTACCCACACTATGAGTAGACATTCCTTTTCTACAGCTGCATAACATTCCTCCCTGGGTTGGAGCATATGACTGAGATATACCACTGGGTGCTTTTCTCCCTCTGAGGAGACCTGGCTGAGTACAGCCCCCATCCCATGGTCTGAAGCATCCACCTGCACACAAAATTCTTTACTATAATCTGGACTGGCTAACACAAGGGGTCCACCCAAACCCACTTTAGGCTTCTGGAATACCTGCTCACATGCTGGGGTCCACACTACCTTATCTGGCTTATTTTTCTTTGTCTGATCTGTGAGGGGAGTAGCTATGGTGCTATAATTGGAGACAAACTTTCTGTAGTACCCTGATGTCCCTAAGAATGTCCTCATCTGCTTTTTGGTAACAGAGGCAGGCCATGCCTGAATGGCTTCTACTTTGGCAGGTTCTGGCCTGATCTTACCACTCCCCACTCTATGTCCCAGGTAGGAGACCTCTGCCATACGCACCTGACATTTGCTGGGCTTAATGGTCAACCCTGCCCTCTGTAGTCTGCCCAGCACCTACCTGACATATTGATGGTGCTCTTGCCAGGAATGATTGTAGATGGCAATATCATCCAGGTAAGCAAGGGAGAAATCTCCTGCTCCTGCTAGGATATGATCTACCATCCTCTGGAAAGTCACTGGGGCATTTTTCATCCCAAAGGGCATCTTCATGAACTCATACAAGCCAAAAGGAGTCACAAAGGCTGACCTCTGTCTAGCACTGGGAGTCAAGGGCACCTGACAGTAACCTTTGATAAGATCAATAGTGGAAAGGTACTTAGCCCCACCCAGCTGCCCTAGGGCTTCATCTGCCCTAGGCATGGGGTAAGCATCTGACTCTGTGTGACTATTTAATTTCCTGTAGTCCACACAGAATCTGGTGCTGCCATCCTTCATTGGTACCAGCACCACTGGGGAGGCCCA